>NC_090451.1:466098251-466223251 GCF_031143425.1 Pleurodeles waltl
GGAGGGAAGGCCAAAGACAGGCACCTCCATTTTGTGTTCCTCTGTGCATCTTCTCCTGTGTCCTGATACAGCCCAGTGTTCAAGGATTGCAAAGAGACCTAGGTAAGGAGCCCAAAGATATTTTTCTAGTCAAATAGTATTAATTGTTCAAAAAGTGTTTGTTTTACTGTGGACTCTCTGTGTTTTCAGGCAGCCTGGCCTCTTTTAAAGTGGTGTTTGTTTCAAAATCGTTTTTTGCTGTGACTGTGTGAATTCCCTTGCTAGTTTGTGGCTGCCCCCCCTTTCCCCCTCCTCTGCCCCCCTTTTTTCACCCCTATTCTTAGTAAAAAGACTACCTAGATCTTTCAAGAGTGTGGTTTTAGGAGACTGTTTTTAATCTGTTTGTGTGATTTAAATTGTACTTAAAAGCTGTCTGCCCCCCCTGTATTTTTTGCCTTAAAAAAGCCCGATTTTAGAGTGTGCGCCCAGAACTATTGCAGTGTTTGTCTGTTAAACAATCTCCCCCTTACCTGAAAAGTAGACTCTGCTAGTTTGAAAATGTGGATTCAGCCTGTCTGTATCCAAGGAGATACTGAATATAGCAACAATAGCCTCCCCCAGGCCCCAGGGACTGGACGTAGCTGATTGGCTCCCTGAGTCTCTGCTGCACCTGAGACTCGCCCCCCCCCCCCCACCTGCTCTGGCTCCTTAAGTTTGTAGAGGGAAGGCCAAAGACAGGCACCTCCATTTTGTGTTCCTCTGTGCATCTTCTCCTGTGTCCTGATACAGCCCAGTGTTCAAGGATTGCAAAGAGACCTTGGTAAGGAGCCCAAAGATATTTTTCTAGTCAAATAGTATTAATTGTTCAAAAGTGTTTGCTTTACTGTGGACTCTCTGTGTTTTCAGGCAGCCTGGCCTCTTTTAAAGTGGTGTTTGTTTCAAAATCGTTTTTTGCTGTGACTGTGTGAATTCCCTTGCTAGTTTGTGGCTCCCCCCCCCTTCCCCCCCCCCTCTGCCCCCCTTTTTTCACCCCTATTCTTAGTAAAAAGACTACCTAGATCTTTCAAGAGTGTGGTTTTTAGGAGACTGTTTTTAATCTGTTTGTGTGATTTAAATTGTACTTAAAAGCTGTCTGCCCCCCCTGTATTTTTTGCCTTAAAAAAGCCCGATTTTAGAGTGTGCGCCCAGAACTATTGCAGTGTTTGTCTCTTAAACAATCTCCCCCTTACCTGAAAAGTAGACTCTGCTAGATTGAAAGTGTGGATTCAGCCTGTCTGTATCCAAGGAGATACTGAATAGAGCAACAATAGCCTCCCCCAGGCCCCAGGGACTGGACGTAGCTGATTGGCTCCCTGAGTCTCTGCTGCACCTGAGACCCGCCCCCCCCCACCTGCTCTGGCTCCTTAAGTTTGTGGAGGGAAGGCCAAAGACAGGCACCTCCATTTTGTGTTCCTCTGTGCATCTTCTCCTGTGTCCTGATACAGCCCAGTGTTCAAGGATTGCAAAGAGACCTAGGTAAGGAGCCCAAAGATATTTTTCTAGTCAAATAGTATTCATTGTTCAAAAAGTGTTTGTTTTACTGTGGACTCTCTGTGTTTTCAGGCAGCCTGGCCTCTTTTAAAGTGGTGTTTGTTTCAAAATCGTTTTTTGCTGTGACTGTGTGAATTCCCTTGCTAGTTTGTGGCTCCCCCCCCCCTTTTTCCCCCCCCTCTGCCCCCCTTTTTTCACCCCTATTCTTAGTAAAAAGACTACCTAGATCTTTCAAGAGTGTGGTTTTAGGAGACTGTTTTTAATCTGTTTGTGTGATTTAAATTGTACTTAAAAGCTGTCTGCCCCCCCTGTATTTTTTGCCTTAAAAAAGCCCGATTTTAGAGTGTGCGCCCAGAACTATTGCAGTGTTTGTCTCTTAAACAATCTCCCCCTTACCTGAAAAGTAGACTCTGCTAGTTTGAAAGTGTGGATTCAGCCTGTCTGTATCCAAGGAGATACTGAATAGAGCAACAATAGCCTCCCCCAGGCCCCAGGGACTGGACGTAGCTGATTGGCTCCCTGAGTCTCTGCTGCACCTGAGACCCGGCCCCCCCCCACCTGCTCTGGCTCCTTAAGTTTGTAGAGGGAAGGCCAAAGACAGGCACCTCCATTTTGTGTTCCTCTGTGCATCTTCTCCTGTGTCCTGATACAGCCCATTGTTCAAGGATTGCAAAGAGACCTAGGTAAGGAGCCCAAAGATATTTTTCTAGTCAAATAGTATTAATTGTTCAAAAAGTGTTTGTTTTACTATGGACTCTCTGTGTTTTCAGGCAGCCTGGCCTCTTTTAAAGTGGTGTTTGATTCAAAATCGTTTTTTGCTGTGACTGTGTGAATTCCCTTGCTAGTTTGTGGCTCCCCCCCCCTCCCCCCCCCCTCTGCCCCCCTTTTTTCACCCCTATTCTTAGTAAAAAGACTACCTAGATCTTTCAAGAGTGTGGTTTTTAGGAGACTGTTTTTAATCTGTTTGTGTGATTTAAATTGTACTTAAAAGCTGTCTGCCCCCCCTGTATTTTTTGCCTTAAAAAAGCCCGATTTTAGAGTGTGCGCCCAGAACTATTGCAGTGTTTGTCTCTTAAACAATCTCCCCCTTACCTGAAAAGTAGACTCTGCTAGTTTGAAAGTGTGGATTCAGCCTGTCTGTATCCAAGGAGATACTGAATAGAGCAACAATAGCCTCCCCCAGACCCCAGGGACTGGACGTAGCTGATTGGCTCCCTGAGTCTCTGCTGCACCTGAGACCCGCCACCCCCCCCACCTGCTCTGGCTCCTTAAGTTTGTGGAGGGAAGGCCAAAGACAGGCACCTCCATTTTGTGTTCCTCTGTGCATCTTCTCCTGTGTCCTGATACAGCCCAGTGTTCAAGGATTGCAAAAAGACCTAGGTAAGGAGCCCAAAGATATTTTTCTAGTCAAATAGTATTAATTGTTCAAAAAGTGTTTGTTTTACTGTGGACTCTCTGTGTTTTCAGGCAGCCTGGCCTCTTTTAAAGTGGTGTTTGTTTCAAAATCGTTTTTTGCTGTGACTGTGTGAATTCCCTTGCTAGTTTGTGGCTCCCCCCCCCCTTTCCCCCCCCCCTCTGCCCCCCTTTTTTCACCCCTATTCTTAGTAAAAAGACTACCTAGATCTTTCAAGAGTGTGGTTTTAGGAGAATGTTTTTAATCTGTTTGTGTGATTTAAATTGTACTTAAAAGCTGTCTGCCCCCCCTGTATTTTTTGCCTTAAAAAAGCCCGATTTTAGAGTGTGCGCCCAGAACTATTGCAGTGTTTGTCTCTCAAACAATCTCCCCCTTACCTGAAAAGTAGACTCTGCTAGTTTGAAAGTGTGGATTCAGCCTGTCTGTATCCAAGGAGATACTGAATAGAGCAACAATAGCCTCCCCCAGGCCCCAGGGACTGGACGTAGCTGATTGGCTCCCTGAGTCTCTGCTGCTCCTGAGACCCGCCCCCCCCCACCTGCTCTGGCTTCTTAAGTTTGTGGAGGGAAGGCCAAAGACAGGCACCTCCATTTTGTGTTCCTCTGTGCATCTTCTCCTGTGTCCTGATACAGCCCAGTGTTCAAGGATTGCAAAGAGACCTAGGTAAGGAGCCCAAAGATATTTTTCTAGTCAAATAGTATTAATTGTTCAAAAAGTGTTTGTTTTACTGTGGACTCTCTGTGTTTTCAGGCAGCCTGGCCTCTTTTAAAGTGGTGTTTGTTTCAAAATCGTTTTTTGCTGTGACTGTGTGAATTCCCTTGCTAGTTTGTGGCTCCCCCCCTTTCCCCCCCCTCTGCCCCCCTTTTTTCACCCCTATTCTTAGTAAAAAGACTACCTAGATCTTTCAAGAGTGTGGTTTTAGGAGACTGTTTTTAATCTGTTTGTGTGATTTAAATTGTACTTAAAAGCTGTCTGCCCCCCCTGTATTTTTTGCCTTAAAAAAGCCCGATTTTAGAGTGTGCGCCCAGAACTATTGCAGTGTTTGTCTCTTAAACAATCTCCCCCTTACCTGAAAAGTAGACTCTGCTAGTTTGAAAATGTGGATTCAGCCTGTCTGTATCCAAGGAGATACTGAATAGAGCAACAATAGCCTCCCCCAGGCCCCAGGGACTGGACGTAGCTGATTGGCTCCCTGAGTCTTTGCTGCACCTGAGACCCGCCCCCCCCCCCACCTGCTCTGGCTCCTTAAGTTTGTAGAGGGAAGGCCAAAGACAGGCACCTCCATTTTGTGTTCCTCTGTGCATCTTCTCCTGTGTCCTGATACAGCCCAGTGTTCAAGGATTGCAAAGAGACCTTGGTAAGGAGCCCAAAGATATTTTTCTAGTCAAATAGTATTAATTGTTCAAAAGTGTTTGTTTTACTGTGGACTCTCTGTGTTTTCAGGCAGCCTGGCCTCTTTTAAAGTGGTGTTTGTTTCAAAATCGTTTTTTGCTGTGACTGTGTGAATTCCCTTGCTAGATTGTGGCTCCCCCCCCCCTTCCCCCCCCCCTCCTGCCCCCCTTTTTTCACCCCTATTCTTAGTAAAAAGACTACCTAGATCTTTCAAGAGTGTGGTTTTTAGGAGACTGTTTTTAATCTGTTTGTGTGATTTAAATTGTACTTAAAAGCTGTCTGCCCCCCCTGTATTTTTTGCCTTAAAAAAGCCCGATTTTAGAGTGTGCGCCCAGAACTATTTCAGTGTTTGTCTCTTAAACAATCTCCCCCTTACCTGAAAAGTAGACTCTGCTAGTTTGAAAATGTGGATTCAGCCTGTCTGTATCCAAGGAGATACTGAATAGAGCAACAATAGCCTCCCCCAGGCCCCAGGGACTGGACGTAGCTGATTGGCTCCCTGAGTCTCTGCTGCACCTTAGACCCGCCCCCCCCCCCCACCTGCTCTGGCTCCTTAAGTTTGTAGAGGGAAGGCCAAAGACAGGCACCTCCATTTTGTGTTCCTCTGTGCATCTTCTCCTGTGTCCTGATACAGCCCAGTGTTCAAGGATTGCAAAGAGACCTTGGTAAGGAGCCCAAAGATATTTTTCTAGTCAAATAGTATTAATTGTTCAAAAGTGTTTGTTTTACTGTGGACTCTCTGTGTTTTCAGGCAGCCTGGCCTCTTTTAAAGTGGTGTTTGTTTCAAAATCGTTTTTTGCTGTGACTGTGTGAATTCCCTTGCTAGTTTGTGGCTCCCCCCCCCCCTTCCCCCCCCCCCCTCCTGCCCCCCTTTTTTCACCCCTATTCTTAGTAAAAAGACTACCTAGATCTTTCAAGAGTGTGGTTTTTAGGAGACTGTTTTTAATCTGTTTGTGTGATTTAAATTGTACTTAAAAGCTGTCTGCCCCCCCTGTATTTTTTGCCTTAAAAAAGCCCGATTTTAGAGTGTGCGCCCAGAACTATTGCAGTGTTTGTCTCTTAAACAATCTCCCCCTTACCTGAAAAGTAGACTCTGCTAGATTGAAAATGTGGATTCAGCCTGTCTGTATCCAAGGAGATACTGAATAGACCAACAATAGCCTCCCCCAGGCCCCAGGGACTGGACGTAGCTGATTGGCTCCCTGAGTCTCTGCTGCACCTGAGACCCGCCCCCCCCCCTGCTCTGGCTCCTTAAGTTTGTGGAGGGAAGGCCAAAGACAGGCACCTCCATTTTGTGTTCCTCTGTGCATCTTCTCCTGTGTCCTGATACAGCCCAGTGTTCAAGGATTGCAAAGAGACCTAGGTAAGGAGCCCAAAGATATTTTTCTAGTCAAATAGTATTAATTGTTCAAAAAGTGTTTGTTTTACTGTGGACTCTCTGTGTTTTCAGGCAGCCTGGCCTCTTTTAAAGTGGTGTTTGTTTCAAAATCGTTTTTTGCTGTGACTGTGTGAATTCCCTTGCTAGTTTGTGGCTCCCCCCCCCTTTCCCCCCCCCCTCTGCCCCCCTTTTTTCACCCCTATTCTTAGTAAAAAGACTACCTAGATCTTTCAAGAGTGTGGTTTTTAGGAGACTGTTTTTAATCTGTTTGTGTGATTTAAATTGTACTTAAAAGCTGTCTGCCCCCCCTGTATTTTTTGCCTTAAAAAAGCCCGATTTTAGAGTGTGCGCCCAGAACTATTGCAGTGTTTGTCTCTTAAACAATCTCCCCCTTACCTGAAAAGTAGACTCTGCTAGTTTGAAAGTGTGGATTCAGCCTGTCTGTATCCAAGGAGATACTGAATAGAGCAACAATAGCCTCCCCCAGACCCCAGGGACTGGACGTAGCTGATTGGCTCCCTGAGTCTCTGCTGCACCTGAGACCCGCCACCCCCCCCACCTGCTCTGGCTCCTTAAGTTTGTGGAGGGAAGGCCAAAGACAGGCACCTCCATTTTGTGTTCCTCTGTGCATCTTCTCCTGTGTCCTGATACAGCCCAGTGTTCAAGGATTGCAAAAAGACCTAGGTAAGGAGCCCAAAGATATTTTTCTAGTCAAATAGTATTAATTGTTCAAAAAGTGTTTGTTTTACTGTGGACTCTCTGTGTTTTCAGGCAGCCTGGCCTCTTTTAAAGTGGTGTTTGTTTCAAAATCGTTTTTTGCTGTGACTGTGTGAATTCCCTTGCTAGTTTGTGGCTCCCCCCCCCCTTTCCCCCCCCCCCCTGCCCCCCTTTTTTCACCCCTATTCTTAGTAAAAACACTACCTAGATCTTTCAAGAGTGTGGTTTTAGGAGACTGTTTTTAATCTGTTTGTGTGATTTAAATTGTACTTAAAAGCTGTCTGCCCCCCCTGTATTTTTTGCCTTAAAAAAGCCCGATTTTAGAGTGTGCGCCCAGAACTATTGCAGTGTTTGTCTCTTAAACAATCTCCCCCTTACCTGAAAAGTAGACTCTGCTAGTTTGAAAGTGTGGATTCAGCCTGTCTGTATCCAAGGAGATACTGAATAGAGCAACAATAGCCTCCCCCAGGCCCCAGGGACTGGACGTAGCTGATTGGCTCCCTGAGTCTCTGCTGCACCTGAGACCCGGCCCCCCCCCACCTGCTCTGGCTCCTTAAGTTTGTAGAGGGAAGGCCAAAGACAGGCACCTCCATTTTGTGTTCCTCTGTGCATCTTCTCCTGTGTCCTGATACAGCCCAGTATTCAAGGATTGCAAAGAGACCTAGGTAAGGAGCCCAAAGATATTTTTCTAGTCAAATAGTATTAATTGTTCAAAAAGTGTTTGTTTTACTGTGGACTGTCTGTGTTTTCAGGCAGCCTGGCCTCTTTTAAAGTGGTGTTTGATTCAAAATCGTTTTTTGCTGTGACTGTGTGAATTCCCTTGCTAGTTTGTGGCTCCCCCCCCCTTTCCCCCCCCCCCTCTGCCCCCCTTTTTTCACCCCTATTCTTAGTAAAAAGACTACCTAGATCTTTCAAGAGTGTGGTTTTTAGGAGACTGTTTTTAATCTGTTTGTGTGATTTAAATTGTACTTAAAAGCTGTCTGCCCCCCTGTATTTTTTGCCTTAAAAAAGCCCGATTTTAGAGTGTGCGCCCAGAACTATTGCAGTGTTTGTCTCTTAAACAATCTCCCCCTTACCTGAAAAGTAGACTCTGCTAGTTTGAAAGTGTGGATTCAGCCTGTCTGTATCCAAGGAGATACTGAATAGAGCAACAATAGCCTCCCCCAGACCCCAGGGACTGGACGTAGCTGATTGGCTCCCTGAGTCTCTGCTGCACCTGAGACCCGCCACCCCCCCACCTGCTCTGGCTCCTTAAGTTTGTGGAGGGAAGGCCAAAGACAGGCACCTCCATTTTGTGTTCCTCTGTGCATCTTCTCCTGTGTCCTGATACAGCCCAGTGTTCAAGGATTGCAAAAAGACCTAGGTAAGGAGCCCAAAGATATTTTTCTAGTCAAATAGTATTAATTGTTCAAAAAGTGTTTGTTTTACTGTGGACTCTCTGTGTTTTCAGGCAGCCTGGCCTCTTTTAAAGTGGTGTTTGTTTCAAAATCGTTTTTTGCTGTGACTGTGTGAATTCCCTTGCTAGTTTGTGGCTCCCCCCCCCCCTTTCCCCCCCCCTCTGCCCCCCTTTTTTCACCCCTATTCTTAGTAAAAAGACTACCTAGATCTTTCAAGAGTGTGGTTTTAGGAGAATGTTTTTAATCTGTTTGTGTGATTTAAATTGTACTTAAAAGCTGTCTGCCCCCCCTGTATTTTTTGCCTTAAAAAAGCCCGATTTTAGAGTGTGCGCCCAGAACTATTGCAGTGTTTGTCTCTCAAACAATCTCCCCCTTACCTGAAAAGTAGACTCTGCTAGTTTGAAAGTGTGGATTCAGCCTGTCTGTATCCAAGGAGATACTGAATAGAGCAACAATAGCCTCCCCCAGGCCCCAGGGACTGGACGTAGCTGATTGGCTCCCTGAGTCTCTGCTGCTCCTGAGACCCGCCCCCCCCCCCACCTGCTCTGGCTCCTTAAGTTTGTGGAGGGAAGGCCAAAGACAGGCACCTCCATTTTGTGTTCCTCTGTGCATCTTCTCCTGTGTCCTGATACAGCCCAGTGTTCAAGGATTGCAAAGAGACCTAGGTAAGGAGCCCAAAGATATTTTTCTAGTCAAATAGTATTAATTGTTCAAAAAGTGTTTGTTTTACTGTGGACTCTCTGTGTTTTCAGGCAGCCTGGCCTCTTTTAAAGTGGTGTTTGTTTCAAAATCGTTTTTTGCTGTGACTGTGTGAATTCCCTTGCTAGTTTGTGGCTCCCCCCCCCTTTCCCCCCCCTCTGCCCCCCTTTTTTCACCCCTATTCTTAGTAAAAAGACTACCTAGATCTTTCAAGAGTGTGGTTTTAGGAGACTGTTTTTAATCTGTTTGTGTGATTTAAATTGTACTTAAAAGCTGTCTGCCCCCCCTGTATTTTTTGCCTTAAAAAAGCCCGATTTTAGAGTGTGCGCCCAGAACTATTGCAGTGTTTGTCTCTTAAACAATCTCCCCCTTACCTGGAAAGTAGACTCTGCTAGTTTGAAAATGTGGATTCAGCCTGTCTGTATCCAAGGAGATACTGAATAGAGCAACAATAGCCTCCCCCAGGCCCCAGGTACTGGACGTAGCTGATTGGCTCCCTGAGTCTCTGCTGCACCTGAGACCCGCCCCCCCCCCACCTGCTCTGGCTCCTTAAGTTTGTAGAGGGAAGGCCAAAGACAGGCACCTCCATTTTGTGTTCCTCTGTGCATCTTCTCCTGTGTCCTGATACAGCCCAGTGTTCAAGGATTGCAAAGAGACCTTGGTAAGGAGCCCAAAGATATTTTTCTAGTCAAATAGTATTAATTGTTCAAAAGTGTTTGTTTTACTGTGGACTCTCTGTGTTTTCAAGCAGCCTGGCCTCTTTTAAAGTGGTGTTTGTTTCAAAATCGTTTTTTGCTGTGACTGTGTGAATTCCCTTGCTAGTTTGTGGCTCCCCCCCCCTTCCCCCCCCCCCCTCTGCCCCCCTTTTTTCACCCCTATTCTTAGTAAAAAGACTACCTAGATCTTTCAAGAGTGTGGTTTTTAGGAGACTGTTTTTAATCTGTTTGTGTGATTTAAATTGTACTTAAAAGCTGTCTGCCCCCCCTGTATTTTTTGCCTTAAAAAAGCCCGATTTTAGAGTGTGCGCCCAGAACTATTGCAGTGTTTGTCTCTTAAACAATCTCCCCCTTACCTGAAAAGTAGACTCTGCTAGATTGAAAGTGTGGATTCAGCCTGTCTGTATCCAAGGAGATACTGAATAGAGCAACAATAGCCTCCCCCAGGCCCCAGGGACTGGACGTAGCTGATTGGCTCCCTGAGTCTCTGCTGCACCTGAGACCCGCCCCCCCCCACCTGCTCTGGCTCCTTAAGTTTGTGGAGGGAAGGCCAAAGACAGGCACCTCCATTTTGTGTTCCTCTGTGCATCTTCTCCTGTGTCCTGATACAGCCCAGTGTTCAAGGATTGCAAAGAGACCTAGGTAAGGAGCCCAAAGATATTTTTCTAGTCAAATAGTATTAATTGTTCAAAAAGTGTTTGTTTTACTGTGGACTCTCTGTGTTTTCAGGCAGCCTGGCCTCTTTTAAAGTGGTGTTTGTTTCAAAATCGTTTTTTGCTGTGACTGTGTGAATTCCCTTGCTAGTTTGTGGCTCCCCCCCCCCTTTTTCCCCCCCTCTGCCCCCCTTTTTTCACCCCTATTCTTAGTAAAAAGACTACCTAGATCTTTCAAGAGTGTGGTTTTAGGAGACTGTTTTTAATCTGTTTGTGTGATTTAAATTGTTCTTAAAAGCTGTCTGCCCCCCCTGTATTTTTTGCCTTAAAAAAGCCCGATTTTAGAGTGTGCGCCCAGAACTATTGCAGTGTTTGTCTCTTAAACAATCTCCCCCTTACCTGAAAAGTAGACTCTGCTAGTTTGAAAGTGTGGATTCAGCCTGTCTGTATCCAAGGAGATACTGAATAGAGCAACAATAGCCTCCCCCAGACCCCAGGGACTGGACGTAGCTGATTGGCTCCCTGAGTCTCTGCTGCACCTGAGACCCGCCACCCCCCCCACCTGCTCTGGCTCCTTAAGTTTGTGGAGGGAAGGCCAAAGACAGGCACCTCCATTTTGTGTTCCTCTGTGCATCTTCTCCTGTGTCCTGATACAGCCCAGTGTTCAAGGATTGCAAAAAGACCTAGGTAAGGAGCCCAAAGATATTTTTCTAGTCAAATAGTATTAATTGTTCAAAAAGTGTTTGTTTTACTGTGGACTCTCTGTGTTTTCAGGCAGCCTGGCCTCTTTTAAAGTGGTGTTTGTTTCAAAATCGTTTTTTGCTGTGACTGTGTGAATTCCCTTGCTAGTTTGTGGCTCCCCCCCCCCCTTTCTCCCCCCCCTCTGCCCCCCTTTTTTCACCCCTATTCTTAGTAAAAAGACTACCTAGATCTTTCAAGAGTGTGGTTTTAGGAGAATGTTTTTAATCTGTTTGTGTGATTTAAATTGTACTTAAAAGCTGTCTGCCCCCCCTGTATTTTTTGCCTTAAAAAAGCCCGATTTTAGAGTGTGCGCCCAGAACTATTGCAGTGTTTGTCTCTCAAACAATCTCCCCCTTACCTGAAAAGTAGACTCTGCTAGTTTGAAAGTGTGGATTCAGCCTGTCTGTATCCAAGGAGATACTGAATAGAGCAACAATAGCCTCCCCCAGGCCCCAGGGACTGGACGTAGCTGATTGGCTCCCTGAGTCTCTGCTGCACCTGAGACCCGCCCCCCCCCACCTGCTCTGGCTCCTTAAGTTTGTAGAGGGAAGGCCAAAGACAGGCACCTCCATTTTGTGTTCCTCTGTGCATCTTCTCCTGTGTCCTGATACAGCCCAGTGTTCAAGGATTGCAAAGAGACCTAGGTAAGGAGCCCAAAGATATTTTTCTAGTCAAATAGTATTAATTGTTTAAAAAGTGTTTGTTTTACTGTGGACTCTCTGTGTTTTCAGGCAGCCTGGCCTCTTTTAAAGTGGTGTTTGTTTCAAAATCGTTTTTTGCTGTGACTGTGTGAATTCCCTTGCTAGTTTGTGGCTCCCCCCCCCTTCCCCCCCCCTCTGCCCCCCTTTTTTTCACCCCTATTCTTACTAAAAAGACTAGCTAGATCTTTCAAGAGTGTGGTTTTTAGGAGACTGTTTTTAATCTGTTTGTGTGATTTAAATTGTACTTAAAAGCTGTCTGCCCCCCCTGTATTTTTTGCCTTAAAAAAGCCCGATTTTAGAGTGTGCGCCCAGAACTATTGCAGTGTTTGTCTCTTAAACAATCTCCCCCTTACCTAAAAAGTAGACTCTGCTAGTTTGAAAGTGTGGATTCAGCCTGTCTGTATCCAAGGAGATACTGAATAGAGCAACAATAGCCTCCCCCAGACCCCAGGGACTGGACGTAGCTGATTGGCTCCCTGAGTCTCTGCTGCACCTGAGACCCGCCCCCCCCCCACCTGCTCTGGCTCCTTAAGTTTGTGGAGGGAAGGCCAAAGACAGGCACCTCCATTTTGTGTTCCTCTGTGCATCTTCTCCTGTGTCCTGATACAGCCCAGTGTTCAAGGATTGCAAAAAGACCTAGGTAAGGAGCCCAAAGATATTTTTCTAGTCAAATAGTATTAATTGTTCAAAAAGTGTTTGTTTTACTGTGGACTGTCTGTGTTTTCAGGCAGCCTGGCCTCTTTTAAAGTGGTGTTTGATTCAAAATCGTTTTTTGCTGTGACTGTGTGAATTCCCTTGCTAGTTTGTGGCTCCCCCCCCCCCTTTCCCCCCACCTCTGCCCCCCTTTTTTCACCCCTATTCTTAGAAAAAAGACTACCTAGATCTTTCAAGAGTGTGGTTTTTAGGAGACTGTTTTTAATCTGTTTGTGTGATTTAAATTGTACTTAAAAGTTGTCTGCCCCCCTGTATTTTTTGCCTTAAAAAAGCCCGATTTTAGAGTGTGCGCCCAGAACTATTGCAGTGTTTGTCTCTTAAACAATCTCCCCCTTACCTGAAAAGTAGACTCTGCTAGTTTGAAAGTGTGGATTCAGCCTGTCTGTATCCAAGGAGATACTGAATAGAGCAACAATAGCCTCCCCCAGACCCCAGGGACTGGACGTAGCTGATTGGCTCCCTGAGTCTCTGCTGCACCTGAGACCCGCCACCCCCCCACCTGCTCTGGCTCCTTAAGTTTGTGGAGGGAAGGCCAAAGACAGGCACCTCCATTTTGTGTTCCTCTGTGCATCTTCTCCTGTGTCCTGATACAGCCCAGTGTTCAAGGATTGCAAAAAGACCTAGGTAAGGAGCCCAAAGATATTTTTCTAGTCAAATAGTATTAATTGTTCAAAAAGTGTTTGTTTTACTGTGGACTCTCTGTGTTTTCAGGCAGCCTGGCCTCTTTTAAAGTGGTGTTTGTTTCAAAATCGTTTTTTGCTGTGACTGTGTGAATTCCCTTGCTAGTTTGTGGCTCCCCCCCCCTTTCCCCCCCCCCTCTGCCCCCCTTTTTTCACCCCTATTCTTAGTAAAAACACTACCTAGATCTTTCAAGAGTGTGGTTTTAGGAGACTGTTTTTAATCTGTTTGTGTGATTTAAATTGTACTTAAAAGCTGTCTGCCCCCCCTGTATTTTTTGCCTTAAAAAAGCCCGATTTTAGAGTGTGCGCCCAGAACTATTGCAGTGTTTGTCTCTTAAACAATCTCCCCCTTACCTGAAAAGTAGACTCTGCTAGTTTGAAAGTGTGGATTCAGCCTGTCTGTATCCAAGGAGATACTGAATAGAGCAACAATAGCCTCCCCCAGGCCCCAGGGACTGGACGTAGCTGATTGGCTCCCTGAGTCTCTGCTGCACCTGAGACCCGCCACCCCCCCACCTGCTCTGGCTCCTTAAGTTTGTGGAGGGAAGGCCAAAGACAGGCACCTCCATTTTGTGTTCCTCTGTGCATCTTCTCCTGTGTCCTGATACAGCCCAGTGTTCAAGGATTACAAAAAGACCTAGGTAAGGAGCCCAAAGATATTTTTCTAGTCAAATAGTATTAATTGTTCAAAAAGTGTTTGTTTTACTGTGGACTCTCTGTGTTTTCAGGCAGCCTGGCCTCTTTTAAAGTGGTGTTTGTTTCAAAATCGTTTTTTGCTGTGACTGTGTGAATTCCCTTGCTAGTTTGTGGCTCCCCCCCCCCCCTTTCCCCCCCCCCTCTGCCCCCCTTTTTTCACCCCTATTCTTAGTAAAAAGACTACCTAGATCTTTCAAGAGTGTGGTTTTAGGAGAATGTTTTTAATCTGTTTGTGTGATTTAAATTGTACTTAAAAGCTGTCTGCCCCCCCTGTATTTTTTGCCTTAAAAAAGCCCGATTTTAGAGTGTGCGCCCAGAACTATTGCAGTGTTTGTCTCTCAAACAATCTCCCCCTTACCTGAAAAGTAGACTCTGCTAGTTTGAAAGTGTGGATTCAGCCTGTCTGTATCCAAGGAGATACTGAATAGAGCAACAATAGCCTCCCCCAGGCCCCAGGGACTGGACGTAGCTGATTGGCTCCCTGAGTCTCTGCTGCTCCTGAGACCCGCCCCCCCCCACCTGCTCTGGCTCCTTAAGTTTGTGGAGGGAAGGCCAAAGACAGGCACCTCCATTTTGTGTTCCTCTGTGCATCTTCTCCTGTGTCCTGATACAGCCCAGTGTTCAAGGATTGCAAAGAGACCTAGGTAAGGAGCCCAAAGATATTTTTCTAGTCAAATAGTATTAATTGTTCAAAAAGTGTTTGTTTTACTGTGGACTCTCTGTGTTTTCAGGCAGCCTGGCCTCTTTTAAAGTGGTGTTTGTTTCAAAATCGTTTTTTGCTGTGACTGTGTGAATTCCCTTGCTAGTTTGTGGCTCCCCCCCCTTTCCCCCCCCTCTGCCCCCCTTTTTTCACCCCTATTCTTAGTAAAAAGACTACCTAGATCTTTCAAGAGTGTGGTTTTAGGAGACTGTTTTTAATCTGTTTGTGTGATTTAAATTGTACTTAAAAGCTGTCTGCCCCCCCTGTATTTTTTGCCTTAAAAAAGCCCGATTTTAGAGTGTGCGCCCAGAACTATTGCAGTGTTTGTCTCTTAAACAATCTCCCCCTTACCTGGAAAGTAGACTCTGCTAGTTTGAAAATGTGGATTCAGCCTGTCTGTATCCAAGGAGATACTGAATAGAGCAACAATAGCCTCCCCCAGGCCCCAGGGACTGGACGTAGCTGATTGGCTCCCTGAGTCTCTGCTGCACCTGAGACCCGCCCCCCCCCCCACCTGCTCTGGCTCCTTAAGTTTGTAGAGGGAAGGCCAAAGACAGGCACCTCCATTTTGTGTTCCTCTGTGCATCTTCTCCTGTGTCCTGATACAGCCCAGTGTTCAAGGATTGCAAAGAGACCTTGGTAAGGAGCCCAAAGATATTTTTCTAGTCAAATAGTATTAATTGTTCAAAAGTGTTTGTTTTACTGTGGACTCTCTGTGTTTTCAGGCAGCCTGGCCTCTTTTAAAGTGGTGTTTGTTTCAAAATCGTTTTTTGCTGTGACTGTGTGAATTCCCTTGCTAGTTTGTGGCTCCCCCCCCCTTCCCCCCCCCCTCTGCCCCCCTTTTTTCACCCCTATTCTTAGTAAAAAGACTACCTAGATCTTTCAAGAGTGTGGTTTTTAGGAGACTGTTTTTAATCTGTTTGTGTGATTTAAATTGTACTTAAAAGCTGTCTGCCCCCCCTGTATTTTTTGCCTTAAAAAAGCCCGATTTTAGAGTGTGCGCCCAGAACTATTGCAGTGTTTGTCTCTCAAACAATCTCCCCCTTACCTGAAAAGTAGACTCTGCTAGATTGAAAGTGTGGATTCAGCCTGTCTGTACCCAAGGAGATACTGAATAGAGCAACAATAGCCTCCCCCAGGCCCCAGGGACTGGACGTAGCTGATTGGCTCCCTGAGTCTCTGCTGCACCTGAGACCCGCCCCCCCCCACCTGCTCTGGCTCCTTAAGTTTGTGGAGGGAAGGCCAAAGACAGGCACCTCCATTTTGTGTTCCTCTGTGCATCTTCTCCTGTGTCCTGATACAGCCCAGTGTTCAAGGATTGCAAAGAGACCTAGGTAAGGAGCCCAAAGATATTTTTCTAGTCAAATAGTATTAATTGTTCAAAAAGTGTTTGTTTTACTGTGGACTCTCTGTGTTTTCAGGCAGCCTGGCCTCTTTTAAAGTGGTGTTTGTTTCAAAATCGTTTTTTGCTGTGACTGTGTGAATTCCCTTGCTAGTTTGTGGCTCCCCCCCCCTTTTTCCCCCCCTCTGCCCCCCTTTTTTCACCCCTATTCTTAGTAAAAAGACTACCTAGATCTTTCAAGAGTGTGGTTTTAGGACACTGTTTTTAATCTGTTTGTGTGATTTAAATTGTTCTTAAAAGCTGTCTGCCCCCCCTGTATTTTTTGCCTTAAAAAAGCCCGATTTTAGAGTGTGCGCCCAGAACTATTGCAGTGTTTGTCTTTTAAACAATCTCCCCCTTACCTGAAAAGTAGACTCTGCTAGTTTGAAAGTGTGGATTCAGCCTGTCTGTATCCAAGGAGATACTGAATAGAGCAACAATAGCCTCCCCCAGGCCCCAGGGACTGGACGTAGCTGATTGGCTCCCTGAGTCTCTGCTGCACCTGAGACCCGGCCCCCCCCACCTGCTCTGGCTCCTTAAGTTTGTAGAGGGAAGGCCAAAGACAGGCACCTCCATTTTGTGTTCCTCTGTGCATCTTCTCCTGTGTCCTGATACAGCCCAGTGTTCAAGGATTGCAAAGAGACCTAGGTAAGGAGCCCAAAGATATTTTTCTAGTCAAATAGTATTAATTGTTCAAAAAGTGTTTGTTTTACTGTGGACTCTCTGTGTTTTCAGGCAGCCTGGCCTCTTTTAAAGTGGTGTTTGATTCAAAATCGTTTTTTGCTGTGACTGTGTGAATTCCCTTGCTAGTTTGTGGCTCCCCCCCCCTTTCCCCCCCCCCCTGCCCCCCTTTTTTCACCCCTATTCTTAGTAAAAAGACTACCTAGATCTTTCAAGAGTGTGGTTTTTAGGAGACTGTTTTTAATCTGTTTGTGTGATTTAAATTGTACTTAAAAGCTGTCTGCCCCCCCTGTATTTTTTGCCTTAAAAAAGCCCGATTTTAGAGTGTGCGCCCAGAACTATTGCAGTGTTTGTCTCTTAAACAATCTCCCCCTTACCTGAAAAGTAGACTCTGCTAGTTTGAAAGTGTGGATTCAGCCTGTCTGTATCCAAGGAGATACTGAATAGAGCAACAATAGCCTCCCCCAGACCCCAGGGACTGGACGTAGCTGATTGGCTCCCTGAGTCTCTGCTGCACCTGAGACCCGCCACCCCCCCCCACCTGCTCTGGCTCCTTAAGTTTGTGGAGGGAAGGCCAAAGACAGGCACCTCCATTTTGTGTTCCTCTGTGCATCTTCTCCTGTGTCCTGATACAGCCCAGTGTTCAAGGATTGCAAAAAGACCTAGGTAAGGAGCCCAAAGATATTTTTCTAGTCAAATAGTATTAATTGTTCAAAAAGTGTTTGTTTTACTGTGGACTCTCTGTGTTTTCAGGCAGCCTGGCCTCTTTTAAAGTGGTGTTTGTTTCAAAATCGTTTTTTGCTGTGACTGTGTGAATTCCCTTGCTAGTTTGTGGCTCCCCCCCCCCTTTCTCCCCCCCCTCTGCCCCCCTTTTTTCACCCCTATTCTTAGTAAAAAGACTACCTAGATCTTTCAAGAGTGTGGTTTTAGGAGAATGTTTTTAATCTGTTTGTGTGATTTAAATTGTACTTAAAAGCTGTCTGCCCCCCCTGTATTTTTTGCCTTAAAAAAGCCCGATTTTAGAGTGTGCGCCCAGAACTATTGCAGTGTTTGTCTCTCAAACAATCTCCCCCTTACCTGAAAAGTAGACTCTGCTAGTTTGAAAGTGTGGATTCAGCCTGTCTGTATCCAAGGAGATACTGAATAGAGCAACAATAGCCTCCCCCAGGCCCCAGGGACTGGACGTAGCTGATTGGCTCCCTGAGTCTCTGCTGCACCTGAGACCCGCCCCCCCCCCACCTGCTCTGGCTCCTTAAGTTTGTAGAGGGAAGGCCAAAGACAGGCACCTCCATTTTGTGTTCCTCTGTGCATCTTCTCCTGTGTCCTGATACAGCCCAGTGTTCAAGGATTGCAAAGAGACCTAGGTAAGGAGCCCAAAGATATTTTTCTAGTCAAATAGTATTAATTGTTTAAAAAGTGTTTGTTTTACTGTGGACTCTCTGTGTTTTCAGGCAGCCTGGCCTCTTTTAAAGTGGTGTTTGTTTCAAAATCGTTTTTTGCTGTGACTGTGTGAATTCCCTTGCTAGTTTGTGGCTCCCCCCCCCTTCCCCCCCCCTCTGCCCCCCTTTTTTTCACCCCTATTCTTACTAAAAAGACTAGCTAGATCTTTCAAGAGTGTGGTTTTTAGGAGACTGTTTTTAATCTGTTTGTGTGATTTAAATTGTACTTAAAAGCTGTCTGCCCCCCCTGTATTTTTTGCCTTAAAAAAGCCCGATTTTAGAGTGTGCGCCCAGAACTATTGCAGTGTTTGTCTCTTAAACAATCTCCCCCTTACCTAAAAAGTAGACTCTGCTAGTTTGAAAGTGTGGATTCAGCCTGTCTGTATCCAAGGAGATACTGAATAGAGCAACAATAGCCTCCCCCAGACCCCAGGGACTGGACGTAGCTGATTGGCTCCCTGAGTCTCTGCTGCACCTGAGACCCGCCCCCCCCCCCCCACCTGCTCTGGCTCCTTAAGTTTGTGGAGGGAAGGCCAAAGACAGGCACCTCCATTTTGTGTTCCTCTGTGCATCTTCTCCTGTGTCCTGATACAGCCCAGTGTTCAAGGATTGCAAAAAGACCTAGGTAAGGAGCCCAAAGATATTTTTCTAGTCAAATAGTATTAATTGTTCAAAAAGTGTTTGTTTTACTGTGGACTCTCTGTGTTTTCAGGCAGCCTGGCCTCTTTTAAAGTGGTGTTTGTTTCAAAATCGTTTTTTGCAGTGACTGTGTGAATTCCCTTGCTAGTTTGTGGCTCCCCCCCCCCCCTTTTTCCCCCCCCTCTGCCCCCCTTTTTTCACCCCTATTCTTAGTAAAAAGACTACCTAGATCTTTCAAGAGTGTGGTTTTAGGAGAATGTTTTTAATCTGTTTGTGTGATTTAAATTGTACTTAAAAGCTGTCTGCCCCCCCTGTATTTTTTGCCTTAAAAAAGCCCGATTTTAGAGTGTGCGCCCAGAACTATTGCAGTGTTTGTCTCTCAAACAATCTCCCCCTTACCTGAAAAGTAGACTCTGCTAGTTTAAAAGTGTGGATTCAGCCTGTCTGTATCCAAGGAGATACTGAATAGAGCAACAATAGCCTCCCCCAGGCCCCAGGGACTGGACGTAGCTGATTGGCTCCCTGAGTCTCTGATGCACCTGAGACCCGCCCCCCCCCCCACCTGCTCTGGCTCCTTAAGTTTGTAGAGGGAAGGCCAAAGACAGGCACCTCCATTTTGTGTTCCTCTGTGCATCTTCTCCTGTGTCCTGATACAGCCCAGTGTTCAAGGATTGCAAAGAGACCTAGGTAAGGAGGCCAAAGATATTTTTCTAGTCAAATAGTATTAATTGTTTAAAAAGTGTTTGTTTTACTGTGGACTCTCTGTGTTTTCAGGCAGCCTGGCCTCTTTTAAAGTGGTGTTTGTTTCAAAATCGTTTTTTGCTGTGACTGTGTGAATTCCCTTGCTAGTTTGTGGCTCCCCCCCTTTCCCCCCCCCTCTGCCCCCCTTTTTTCACCCCTATTCTTAGTAAAAAGACTACCTAGATCTTTCAAGAGTGTGGTTTTTAGGAGACTGTTTTTAATCTGTTTGTGTGATTTAAATTGTACTTAAAAGCTGTCTGCCCCCCCTGTATTTTTTGCCTTAAAAAAAGCCCGATTTTAGAGTGTGCGCCCAGAACTATTGCAGTGTTTGTCTCTTAAACAATCTCCCCCTTACCTGAAAAGTAGACTCTGCTACTTTGAAAGTGTGGATTCAGCCTGTCTGTATCCAAGGAGATACTGAATAGAGCAACAATAGCCTCCCCCAGGCCCCAGGGACTGGACGTAGCTGATTGGCTCCCTGAGTCTCTGCTGCACCTGAGACCCGCCCCCCCCCCCCCCCCCACCTGCTCTGGCTCCTTAAGTTTGTGGAGGGAAGGCCAAAGACAGGCACCTCCATTTTGTGTTCCTCTGTGCATCTTCTCCTGTGTCCTGATACAGCCCAGTGTTCAAGGATTGCAAAGAGACCTAGGTAAGGAGCCCAAAGATATTTTTCTAGTCAAATAGTATTAATTGTTCAAAAAGGGTTTGTTTTACTGTGGACTCTCTGTGTTTTCAGACAGCCTGGCCTCTTTTAAAGTGGTGTTTGTTTCAAAATCGTTTTTTGCTGTGACTGTGTGAATTCCCTTGCTAGTTTGTGGCTCCCCCCCTCTTCCCCCCCCCCCTCTGCCCCCCTTTTTTCACCCCTATTCTTAGTAAAAAGACTACCTAGATCTTTCAAGAGTGTGGTTTTAGGAGACTGTTTTTAATCTGTTTGTGTGATTTAAATTGTACTTAAAAGCTGTCTGCCCCCCCTGTATTTTTTGCCTTAAAAAAGCCCGATTTTAGAGTGTGCGCCCAGAACTATTGCAGTGTTTGTCTCTTAAACAATCTCCCCCTTACCTGAAAAGTAGACTCTGCTAGTTTAAAAGTGTGGATTCAGCCTGTCTGTATCCAAGGAGATACTGAATAGAGCAACAATAGCCTCCCCCAGGCCCCAGGGACTGGACGTAGCTGATTGGCTCCCTGAGTCTCTGCTGCACCTGAGACCCGCCCCCCCCACCTGCTCTGGCTCCTTAAGTTTGTAGAGGGAAGGCCAAAGACAGGCACCTCCATTTTGTGTTCCTCTGTGCATCTTCTCCTGTGTCCTGATACAGCCCAGTGTTCAAGGATTGCAAAGAGACCTAGGTAAGGAGCCCAAAGATATTTTTCTAGTCAAATAGTATTAATTGTTTAAAAAGTGTTTGTTTTACTGTGGACTCTCTGTGTTTTCAGGCAGCCTGGCCTCTTTTAAAGTGGTGTTTGTTTCAAAATCGTTTTTTGCTGTGACTGTGTGAATTCCCTTGCTAGTTTGTGGCTCCCCCCCCTTTCCCCCCCCCTCTGCCCCCCTTTTTTCACCCCTATTCTTAGTAAAAAGACTACCTAGATCTTTCAAGAGTGTGGTTTTTAGGAGACTGTTTTTAATCTGTTTGTGTGATTTAAATTGTACTTAAAAGCTGTCTGCCCCCCCTGTATTTTTTGCCTTAAAAAAAGCCCGATTTTAGAGTGTGCGCCCAGAACTATTGCAGTGTTTGTCTCTTAAACAATCTCCCCCTTACCTGAAAAGTAGACTCTGCTACTTTGAAAGTGTGGATTCAGCCTGTCTGTATCCAAGGAGATACTGAATAGAGCAACAATAGCCTCCCCCAGGCCCCAGGGACTGGACGTAGCTGATTGGCTCCCTGAGTCTCTGCTGCACCTGAGACCCGCCCCCCCCCCCCCACCTGCTCTTGCTCCTTAAGTTTGTGGAGGGAAGGCCAAAGACAGGCACCTCCATTTTGTGTTCCTCTGTGCATCTTCTCCTGTGTCCTGATACAGCCCAGTGTTCAAGGATTGCAAAGAGACCTAGGTAAGGAGCCCAAAGATATTTTTCTAGTCTAATAGTATTAATTGTTCAAAAAGTGTTTGTTTTACTGTGGACTCTCTGTGTTTTCAGGCAGCCTGGCCTCTTTTAAAGTGGTGTTTGTTTCAAAATCGTTTTTTGCTGTGACTGTGTGAATTCCCTTGCTAGTTTGTGGCTCCCCCCCCCCTTTTTCCCCCCCCTCTGTCCCCCTTTTTTCACCCCTATTCTTAGTAAAAAGACTACCTAGATCTTTCAAGAGTGTGGTTTTAGGAGACTGTTTTTAATCTGTTTGTGTGATTTAAATTGTACTTAAAAGCTGTCTGCCCCCCCTGTATTTTTTGCCTTAAAAAAGCCCGATTTTAGAGTGTGCGCCCAGAACTATTGCAGTGTTTGTCTCTTAAACAATCTCCCCCTTACCTGGAAAGTAGACTCTGCTAGTTTGAAAGTGTGGATTCAGCCTGTCTGTATCCAAGGAGATACTGAATAGAGCAACAATAGCCTCCCCCAGGCCCCAGGGACTGGACGTAGCTGATTGGCTCCCTGAGTCTCTGCTGCACCTGAGACCCGCCCCCCCCCCCACCTGCTCTGGCTCCTTAAGTTTGTGGAGGGAAGGCCAAAGACAGGCACCTCCATTTTGTGTTCCTCTGTGCATCTTCTCCTGTGTCCTGATACAGCCCAGTGTTCAAGGATTGCAAAGAGACCTAGGTAAGGAGCCCAAAGATATTTTTCTAGTCAAATAGTATTAATTGTTCAAAAAGGGTTTGTTTTACTGTGGACTCTCTGTGTTTTCAGACAGCCTGGCCTCTTTTAAAGTGGTGTTTGTTTCAAAATCGTTTTTTGCTGTGACTGTGTGAATTCCCTTGCTAGTTTGTGGTTCCCCCCTCTTTCCCCCCCCCCTCTGCCCCCCTTTTTTCACCCCTATTCTTAGTAAAAAGACTACCTAGATCTTTCAAGAGTGTGGTTTTAGGAGACTGTTTTTAATCTGTTTGTGTGATTTAAATTGTACTTAAAAGCTGTCTGCCCCCCCTGTATTTTTTGCCTTAAAAAAGCCCGATTTTAGAGTGTGCGCCAAGAACTATTGCAGTGTTTGTCTCTTAAACAATCTCCCCCTTACCTGAAAAGTAGACTCTGCTAGTTTGAAAGTGTGGATTCAGCCTGTCTGTATCCAAGGAGATACTGAATAGAGCAACAATAGCCTCCCCCAGGCCCCAGGGATTGGACGTAGCTGATTGGCTCCCTGAGTCTCTGCTGCACCTGAGACCCGCCCCCCCTCCACCTGCTCTGGCTCCTTAAGTTTGTGGAGGGAAGGCCAAAGACAGGCACCTCCATTTTGTGTTCCTCTGTGCATCTTCTCCTGTGTCTTGATACAGCCCAGTGTTCAAGGATTGCAAAGAGACCTAGGTAAGGAGCCCAAAGATATTTTTCTAGTCAAATAGTATTAATTGTTCAAAAAGTGTTTGTTTTACTGTGGACTCTCTGTGTTTTCAGGCAGCCTGGCCTCTTTTAAAGTGGTGTTTGTTTCAAAATCGTTTTTTGCTGTGACTGTGTGAATTCCCTTGCTAGTTTGTGGCTCCCCCCCCTTTTTCCCCCCCTCTGCCCCCCTTTTTTCACCCCTATTCTTAGTAAAAAGACTACCTAGATCTTTCAAGAGTGTGGTTTTAGGAGACTGTTTTTAATCTGTTTGTGTGATTTAAATTGTACTTAAAAGTGTCTGCCCCCCCTGTATTTTTTGCCTTAAAAAAGCCCGATTTTAGAGTGTGCGCCCAGAACTATTGCAGTGTTTGTCTCTTAAACAATCTCCCCCTTACCTGAAAAGTAGACTCTGCTAGTTTGAAAGTGTGGATTCAGCCTGTCTGTATCCAAGGAGATACTGAATAGAGCAACAATAGCCTCCCCCAGGCCCCAGGGACTGGACGTAGCTGATTGGCTCCCTGAGTCTCTGCTGCACCTGAGACCCGCCCCCCCCCTAGGGCTAGGATTCTGATTGGCTGTTGGTTTTAGGGCTGTGATTGGTGGATAGGGCTAGGATTCTGATTGGCTGTTTGTACTAGGGCTGTGATTGGTGGATAGGGCTAGGATTCTGATTGGCTGTTGGTACTAGGGCTGTGATTGGTGGATAGGGCTAGGTTTCTGATTGGCTGTTGGTTTAAGGGCTGTGATTGGTGGATAGGGCTAGGATTCTGATTGGCTGTTGGTACTAGGGCTGTGATTGGTGGATAGGGCTAGGATTCTGATTGGCTGTTGGTTTTAGGGCTGTGATTGGTGGATAGGGCTAGGATTCTGATTGGCTGTTGGTTTTAGCTCTGTGATTGGTGGATAGGGCTAGGATTCCGATTGGCTGTTGGTACTAGGGCTGGGGCTGTGATTGGGGGTCAGGAAATAGGGCTGTGACTGGTGATTAGGGCTGGGTCTCCCATTAATTGGCTAAATCAGGGTTTAAAATTGGATTGGCTAGGGTTAGGACCAGCTTCCTATTGGCAGTTAGGGCTATAAAAGGCCAGGATTCAGGGCGTCTCAGCCCGGGCGTCGAGGCAAAGGGCGGAGAGGACAAGGGCAGCTGCCTGTTTGGGCCTGAAGGGCGGAGAGGACAAGGGCAGCTGCCTGTTTGTGCCTGAAGGGCGGACAGGACAAGGGCTGCTGCCTGTTTGGGCCTGTTCGGGACAGGTAGGGAGTAGGGCCAGAAATGCTGCCCAATTCCCCTTCCACCAGAAATGGTTTCTGCCCCAACACATCCCTCAACATGCAAACACATTATCTGCAAAGATATCCAACTCATGCATCACAAACTGACCATAGACATATTACATTGCCCCACCACCCAACACAATACCCTACATACAACACATATACACATACACCCCATAACTACTACAGTCAAACACCTTCATACTCACAGGAAACACTACTCTGTCCCCTCCCACTAACACTACCTGCCACCACCCACACAATACAAAACTACAACATACAATTGCCTCAGTTTCAGTCTCCCAGATACACACTCTACACATACTAACCAAAAACACTATCCGCTGTTCGCTTCACACAGACCGCCTGAACTCATAACAATGCCAAAACCCTGCCTTCAAACACATTATCTACACACACTCTCCCCCTCTGCTCACCAATTACACACTACCATACAATCCCCACATTTCACTCCACCACACATATTACCTCTTCCAGTCTTCTCAACTAATACTCATCTCCGTGACACACATCCATCACCTCATATACACCTCATACATTCATCTCCAAAACACATCAACACCCCATCTAACACTCAAATTCCACTTAACAGCACTAACTCACATACAAGTCCCTCACCAAAAACAACTACACCAATAGCCCCTCTCATTATTCCACAAAAACAATACCAACCACAAACATCAGCACATCAAAGCAACACAAACTTACATTACACTCATCATCATACCCACTCTCACCCCCAAGACTACACAAAGGATACAAATTCCACCCTATCTCCACCCCTACCCCCCCAACCTTCACAAACACCTACCACAAGCACCCCATCCCAGCAACCTTCTTTCAGTCGCCTCTCCTCCATTGCACAATTTAGAGCCTTACATCATGATCCACATGCTCCTCCACCACCCCTAACCCGTACTCCATCAACACTAAACAGACGCAAACAAAATAAAAAACATGCCACTCATAGCAACCTCGCATCCCCTTGTTTGTTTCATAATAAAACTACCCTACAAAAAACACTACACTCCTCATGGCTCTCTCAGCCACCAAGTTCACCACCCACACACACAGACCCAACAAAATGCCTCCTTAACCTGCTGGAAGAGGAACACTATGTTGAAAAGCAAGACTATTGTGAGCCTCAAACAGTTAACACAACTAGCAACACTCCTGCTTCAAGCTCACATTATACTACTTACCCTTCTACTAAACAAAACAACACCACCACTAACACACCCTATCTAAACTGCCAGCTCATAAATGCTCGATCACTCTCAAAAAACAAGCACCACATCTACGACCTTCTCACAGACACACAACCTGACTTACTATTCATTACAGAAACCTGGTTGGGAGATGACATGGCACCAGTATTGCATGAAGCCCTTCCTCCAGGCTATCAAACCATCACACAAAACCGTATAGGCAAGAGAGGAGGTGGACTAGCTATTATATTCAAACAGGCAATAAACCTCAGTAAAACAGACAACATCTCCATACAAGGTTGTGAAGCCCTCCTTACCAGATGCCACCCTACTCCAACTTCCACCTGTAACTTTCTCCTCCTTTACAGACCTCCACCTAACAACTCCACTTTCCCAGATGCCTTTCTTGACATAGTCTCAAACCTTATTACACTATACTCCAATCTATGCATTCTTGGAGATCTAAACATTTGGTTTGACAAACCCAATATGCCCCATCCAAAAGCTATCACCACTGGCCTACTCGCATTGAATCTACATCAGATTGTACACAATCTCACACACATCGCTGGTCACATCCTAGATGTCATTTTTGCAAAGCCTGAACTTGTTACTATTCATAGCATCACACCAACCACCTGGTCAGACCACCATCTGATAACTTTCCAACAGACAACTCCACAAATCAACACACCCCACAACCACTTACATACATACACCTATCGACCATGGAGAAAACTCAATTTGGATCACTTAGAAACACAACTAACAGCAAACACAGATCTAGATACAATCAATTCTGTACCTAAACTTTATGAGTGGCTACAGGAAGCTTTTGATGTCCTAATACCACTCAGAAAAACTAAACATGACAAAAGAAAACCAACACCTTGGAGAAACACAGAACTTAAAAAGATAAAGAAACAAATCAGAAAGCTGCAACGGACCTGGCTCAAAACAAACAACAGTCAAGACAAACTGCAGCTACACAAACTTAACAGGATATACAAATCATCAATCAAAAAAGCTAAAAAAAGATACTACTCAGACAGAATTCTAAATGCTCAATCTACAACCAAGGAATTTTTCAAAATTCTCAATGAATTTCGAAAACCCACATGCATGGAAGGAAGTCATCCCACCACTCAAGATTTCACAAACAAATTGGCAACTCACTACACAACCAAGGCAGACACATTGGACTCCTATTTAAAACAGAAGAAAACCATCAGCACCAACCCCTTTACTAAAATACCCTTTAAGAATAAACCATCCCAACCTCTACAGTCCTTCAAACAAATATCCCAGGATGAATTTATGGATTTGGTCAAAGCAAGCAGACCTTCTGGTTGCCCCTCTGACCCTTGCCCACCACAGATCTTCAAGAACATCCTGCTATCTACTTCCGCTGCCACACCTGTAAGAAGAATCATCAACAACTCTTTAACTTCAGGAACTTTTCCTACAGACCTGAAAAAGGCATACATACGACCATTATTAAAGAAAACAAATCTAGACCCGCAAGACCCCAACAACTACAGACCTATCACAAATGGACCTTTCCTGGGCAAATTGATAGAAAGAGCAGCATTCGCCCAGATGTCACAATTCATTGAAGACAATTCTATACTTTCAGACTTCCAAACTGGATCCCGCCCAGGAAGAAGCACTGAATCGGCACTCATGGCAATCTGGGACGATCTTAAAAACACAGTTGACCGAAATGGAGTTGCTGCACTACTTCTCTTGGACCTCTCAGCTGCCTTTGATACGGTTGACCATGACACCCTAACTCAAAGACTCCACGAAGCCGGCATACAAGGGATTGCGCTCGACTGGATTACTTCCTATCTCCAAAAAAGAGCGAATATCATCCACTCACCCCCCTTCTCATCCGAACCCTACCCCACAAAAACAGGGGTCCCCCAAGGGTCAATCATCTCACCTTTGCTTTTTAACATCTACATGATATCTTTACCAGAACTGATCAATGATTTCCATCTCACATGCTACAACTACGCAGATGACACACAAATACTACTTCAATTAGAAGACCCCAAAAACATTGAAAACTCTCAAATCTTCAGTTGCCTCAGAGCCGTTGATCAGTGGATGACCTGGAGCCATCTCAAACTAAATACCTCCAAAACTGAAATACTCCTATGTGGTGACTGGAAACATTATGACCCTCTGTGCGTCTGGCCTGACGATCTCGGACCACCTCCTCAATCATCCAAGGAAATGAAAAACCTAGGAATCACCATGGATTCCAAACTAACTATGAATGCCCAAGTAGACAAATTAGCACGCACAAGCTTCATCACCTTAAAGACTTTACGACGCATTTTCCCTCACCTCGGATTTCCACACAAGGTGCAAGCTACTATCTCACTTGTATTATCCAAACTGGATTATGCCAATAGCCTCTACCATGGATCATCTCTATCTGTTATGAAAAAACTACAACGTATCCAGAATTCCGCATCCAGGCTACTACTACATATAAAGCCGCAAGCCCACATCTCCCCTGCCTTGAGAGCACTACACTGGTTACCCGTTGCCAGAAGATGCACTTTCAAGCTGCTTTGTATCACCCACAAAGCTATACATGGAACAGGACCGCTTTTCATCAGAAAAAAAATTACCAAATACATCCAACAAAGAACCCTCCGCTCAAGACTGGCACCCCGCCTTAGAACACCACCATACAAGAAAAAGACTGTAGGTGGTACATCCTTCTCCGTCCAAGCAGCCAAACTATGGAATTCATTACCCCCAACTATAAGACCCACAGATAACTTTCTTGTTTTCAGGAAACTACTCAAGAGTTGGCTCTTTCCTTCATAACCACCTTTTTCAAGCAACTACGAACTGCATATGCCTATGTGGATAATTATTTTTTTCAGATTATATGTATATTTCTATTCATTTATAGTTTCTTTGGAAACTAAAGCAAGGCTGTGTGCTCAGAGATCCCATAGCAGAAAAGATCTAGAATCCATCCTGGAGATGAACTGTTGATGTACTGGAGCGTAATCTGTATCTGACTGAGACGCGCGGGTTCTATCTTCCTCTGCTGGAGACACAGAGTAGAAGGTTCTCCCTTTATAAAGCACCTGTAAGCTCCGCCCGCTGAGTCACGCCCCGTCCACCCTCGAAGTAGGTAAAGGAATTCCTGCCTTTTTACCAGGATGATGGACAGCTTTCCAAAACGACCCCAATGCGTTTACCGCCGATTCCGGTGGTGTGTTGTTGATGCTCAGAAGCACGAGGACATCTCCACAAAGACGCACTAGGAACAATCACATTGCCAAAGGCACACAAGGTTGCTGGAGACGTTTTACCCCGTGGCCCATCACGTACCCTTAATTGTAGAATATAAACGGGGCGTATAAAACATGCTAGGTAACGCTTACTGACATACTCGTAGAAAATATTCCGGTTGGGTAGGCCACAATACTCTTTTTACAGACACTAAACCTCAACAGGAAGCACTTACAAATATAAACATAGCAGGTGCCCCAGTTGAAGCTCAGCTTCTGGAAAGGACAAGCCACCCTAAGTCTTGGGCTTGGCAAAGATAAAGCAAGGCTGTGCGCTCAGAGATTCCAAAGCAGAAAACAATCTAGAATCCTTCCTGGAGGTGAACCGATGTACTGGAGCGTAATCTGTATCTGACTGTGACGCGCGGTTTCTATCTTCCTCTCCTGGAGACACAGAGTTGAAGGTTCTCCCTTTATAAAGCACCTGTAAGCTTCGCCCGCTGAGCCACGCCCCGTCTACACTCGTAGTAGGTAAAAGAATTCCCGCCTTTTACCAGGATGATGGACAGCTTTCCTAAACGACCCCATTGCGTTTACCGACGATTCCGGTGGTGCGTTGTTGATGCGCAGGAGCACATATCCACAAAGACGCACTAGTAACAATCACATTGCCAAAGGCACACACGGTTGCTGGAGACGTTTCTCCCTTGGTCCATCACGTAGCCTCAATGTACAATATAAATAGGGCATATAAAACATGCTCGGTAACGCTTACTGACTTACTCGTAGAAAATACTCAGGTTGGGTAGGCCACGATGCTCATTTTCCAGACACTAAAACCTCAACAGGAAGCACTTACAAATATAAACGTAGCAGGTGCCCCAGTTGAAGCCCAGCTGCTGGAAAGGACAAGCCACCCTAATTTCTTGGACTTGGCAAAGATAAAGCAAGGCTGTGCGCTCAGAAATTCCAAAGCAGAAAACAATCTAAAATCCTTTCCTGGAGGTGAATTGATGATGTACTGGAGCGTAATCTGTATCTGACTGTGACGCGCGGTTTCTATCCTCCTCTCCTGGAGAAACAGAGTTGAAGGTTTCTCCCTTTATAAAACACCTGTAAGCTCCGCCCGCTGAGCCACGCCCCGTCTACACTCGTAGTAGGTAAAAGAATTCCCGCCTTTTTACCAGGATGATGGACAACTTTCCAAAACGACCCCACTGCGTTTACCGCCGTTTCCGGTGGTGCGTTGTTGATGCGCAGGAGCACATATCCACAAAGACGCACTAGTAACAATCACATTGCCAAAGGCACACAAGATTGCTAGAGACGTTTCTCCCTTGGTCCATCACGTAGCCTCAGTGTACAATATAAACGGGGCATATAAAACATGCTAGGTAACGCTTACTGAATTACTCGTAGAAAATACTCCGGTTGGGTAGGCCACGATGCTCATTTTACAGACACTAAACCTTAAAGGAAGCACTTACAAATATAAACGTAGCAGGTGCCCCAGTTGAAGCTCAGCTTCTGGAAAGGACAAGCCACCCTAACTCTTGGGCTTGGCAAAGATAAAGCAAGGCTGTGCGCTCAGAGATTCCAAAGCAGAAACAATCTAGAATCCTACCTGGAGGTGAATTGATGATGTACTGGAGCGTAATCTGTATCTGACTGTGACGCGCGGTTTCTATCTTCCTCGCCTGGAGAAACAGAGTTGTAGGTTTCTCCCTTTATAAAGCACCTGTAAGCTCCGCCCGCTGAACCACGCCCCTGTCTACACTCGTAGTAGGTATTGGAATTCCCGCCTCTTACCAGGATGATGGACAGCTTTCCAAAGCGACCCCACTGCGTTTACCGACGATTCCGGTGGTGCGTTGTTGATGCGCAGGAGCACATATCCACAAAGACACACTAGTAACAATCACATTGCCGAAGGCACACAAGGTTGCTGGAAACGTTTCTCCCTTGGTCCATCACGTAGCCTCAGTGTACAACATAAACGGGGCATATAAAACATGCTAGGTAACGCTTACTGAATTACTCGTAGAAAATAATCCGGTTGGGTAGGCCACGATGCTCATTTTACAGACACTAAACCTCAAAGGAAGCACTTACAAATATAAACGTAGCAGGTGCCCCAGTTGAAGCTCAGCTTCTGGAAAGGACATGCCAACCTAAGTCTTGGGCTTGGCAACCTAAGTCTTGGGCTTGGCAAAGATAAAGCAAGGCTGTGCGCTCAGAGATTCCAAAGCAGAAAACAATCTAGAATCCTTTCTGGAGGTGAACTAATGATGTACTGGAGCGTAATCTGTATCTGACTGTGACGCGCGGGTCCTATCTTCCTCTCCTGGAGACACAGAGTTGAAGGTTCTCCCTTTATAAAGCACCTGTAAGCTCCGCCCGCTGAGCCACGCCCCGTCTACACTCGTAGTAGGTAAAAGAATTCCCGCCTTTTACCAGGATGATGGACAGCTTTCCAAAACGACCCCATTGCGTTTTACCGACGATTCCGGTGGTGCGTTGTTGATGCGCAGGAGCACGAGGACATATCCACAAAGACGCACTAGTAACAATCACATTGCCAAGGCACACAAGGTTGATAGAGACTTTCTCCCTTGGTCCATCACGTAGCCTCAGTGTACAACATAAACGGGGCATATAAAACATGCTAGGTAACGCTTACTGAATTACTCGTAAAAAATAATCCGGTTGGGTAGGCCACGATGCTCATTTTACAGACACTAAACCTCAACAGGAAGCACTTACAAATATAAACGTAGCAGGTGCCCCAGTTGAAGCTCAGCTTCTGGAAAGGACAAGCCACTCTAACTCTTGGGCTTGGCAAAGATAAAGCAAGGCTGTGCGCTCAGAGATCCCATAGCAGAAAAAGATCTAGAATCCATCCTGGAGGTGAACTGATCATGTACTAGAGCGTAATCTGTATCTGACTGTGACGCGCAGGTTCTATCTTCCTCTGCTGGAGACACAGAGTAGAAGCTTTCTCCCTTTATAAAGCACCTGTAAGCTCCGTCCGCTGAGCCACGCCCCGCCCACCCTCGAAGTAGGTAAAGGAATTCCCCGCCTTTTTACCACGATGATGGACAGCTTTCCAAACGACACCACTGCGTTTACCGCCGATTCCGATGGTGCGTTGTTGATGCTCAGAAGCACGAGGACATATCCACAAAGACGCACTAGTAACAATCACATTGCCAATGGCACACAAGGTTTGCTGGAGACGTTTTTTACCCCGTGGACCATCACGTACTCTTACTGTACAATATAAACGGGGCGTATAAAACATGCTAGGTAACGCTTACTGACATACTCGTAGAAAATACTCCGGTTGGGTAGGCCACGATGCTCATTTTACAGAAACTAAACCAATAACAATAAAATACACACACACTCTTTTAAACCTGTCTGACTAAGTATTTTTTACCCATGATTCTAATTATGTATTGTATGTGCATATGTGTGTTTTATTCATGTGTGTGTGTATAAATATATATATATATGTGTATGCATGTGTATATGTTGTTTCTGTGCCTGGCATGTTTGTGGATCATTGCATGGCTCCTGATATCTATGAATTTCTGCTCTCTTTTTATCACACTTATCTACCCATCACTCTTATATCATGTCTCTATCAAACTATCCTCCATTCTCACTCGGACTCATCCCAAATCCCTTCGACCACTTTCATCTCCTATATATCTCTGCTTAAGCTCTTCCCCTCCACCTCCACATCTAACTCACCAAACCTCACTCTACCTCTGTGACCTCCCACACAACCCTACTAAATTCTCCTGCATTCTTCTCACCCCACTTCTATGCTCTCCCTAACCCATCCACATCCTCTTTCCCCTCCGCTCCCCTATTATTCATCTCAAGCCTTTGGATTGAGTAAATGAAGGATAAACTCCCAATTAACACTTCTGGATTTCTTTCCTCCTCCACCCCTCCATTACTCCAGTCAATCTAACTAACAAACTCTCATATCTGCAACTCAAATTAACTCAAAATAATACTAAAACTGTACTCCTTATTAAATTATACTAATCCATCACTAATTCTTGTTGGGTACCGGAGTAGCGTGCTACTCATCGAAAAGCGCTTCGACGCCTCGTCAGGGGTAGTAAGCGCTATATAAATACGATTACAATTTACAATTACAATTACAATAGTAATGGGTGGACTTCTTAAACTATTTCAGAGTGGCTTATCTTGTTGGCTGTACAACCTGACTCTGACGGAGCACATGCTCAATACCTGTTTTACAGAGCACTACCAGAACCTGGTAGATAGCAAGCTAAGTGATATCAGAAAGCTTGCAGATGAGGCAGACCTCTATGTCAGCACGAGGGTGTCCAAAAATTAATCTGAGAGGACTCCCAAAATAGTGAGAAAGTTTATCACCAGAAAAAAGAAGGGAGGGGGGGGATAAAAAGAAAAAGTTATCATAAGGCACCTGGAACAGTTGCCAAAGGAAAGAGCCCCATGACCAATCTGGCCACCGGAAGAAAGGCATCTTTGATAAGGACACTGGCAAGTTTGTCCCCAAGTGCTATGAGTCTTACTATCATGGACACACCAAGTATGATCTCAAGTGTCCCAAGCTGGTGCAACCCTCCCAGGGGTGAGCAGATCCCAAGGTTGGCTAGCTTAGTGCTTAGGGAGGAAATGGTCCCAGTCAGTGTGAAGTATATTAGCGAGGTTATTCCAGTGTTCCTGGTTGACAAGGAGATGGTGTCTAAAGCCTGCAAGCATTCCATTATTTGCAAGTATTGGCAGTGGGTCACCATCAATAGTTAGAGGGTGGTGGCTCTGAAAGACACAGAGGCCAGAACTACTACTGTCAGGTATAATCTGGCATACCTAGACAAGTGATTCCCAATTGTTTGTAGTAGCGCACAACTGTGAGAGACACTAATTTATGGCTATGAGTCCCTTGTACTGGGGGAGGTCTTCTGAAAGTTGCTGTGAGCTCTGCCATGCCTGTCAACTATCTGTTAGGTGATAAGCCATAGCACAGTACCAGGAAGGAAGTGAAGCTCAGGTCACACCTGGAAATGTTGGGGCTGTCTGAGTCAGTCTGTGTACCCACAAGTTCCATGGCTGACCAGGATGGGACTCAAGGAGGTCTGGAGCCTAGAAGAATGTCCCAGACAGCTACCAAGAGATAGAAGGGCAAGTGACATGGGAAACCAGCCCCTGAATGTCCCACGGTACGAGTGAATTGGGTGCTGGAGGAGACTACCCCAGAGCCTACCAGGGAAGACATTGCCATCCTTGGTGACCTACCTGCTGGATTGCAAGCAAAAGGGGAAACTACCAGGGAGAAGTTCTGTAAGGCACAGCAGAAGTGTCCAACCCTGGATGGCATAAGGTGGCAAGTTGAAGCCCAAGCAGCTGCTGATACCTCTGGAGATCACCTAAGACATTGGGAGGACAGCCTCCTGTATAGTAAGCCTAAGGCACCTATGCATATGGAAACACATGTTAGTAGTTCTCCAATGCTATAGGGTCCTCCTACTGGGACTGGTTCATAAGATACCTCTGGATGGTCATTTGGGGTGGGACAAGACCTTTGCCAGACTTGTCTCCCATTTCTTTTGGCCCCAGATGAGGATCTTCTCTGATGCATTCTGCCAGTCCTGCCTAACCTGCCAGGCAAGTGGGAACAGAGGGAAAAAGCTGAAAACTCCCCTTAGTCCCTTACCTGTGATTGGCACCACCTTTTAAAGTGTAGGTATCAGCATTGTTGTGCCCTTGGACCTTATGACAGCTTTAGGCAACAGGTTTATCCTGGTCCTGGTATACCATGCCACTTAATGAGGCCATTCCTCTGAGGACTGTAACTGCATTAGCAGTGGTTAGGGCTCTGACGGGGAGGACGTTCCACCAGGCAGGGTTCCCCAAAGAAGTGGTATCTGACAGGGGTATCAACTTCTTGTACGTATACATGAAGTCACTGTGGAAGGAATTTTGGGCAACCTACAAGTTCACCACACCCTACCATCCACAAATGAATGGGCTTGTTGAAAGTATAACAAGACCCTTCGAAGCTTGATTATTATCCTGTCTGAGCCCGTGAGGTAGAAGTGGAATATCCTCTTACCAAGCCTACAGGGAGGTGCCTCAGAAGGGTGTTGGATTTAGCCCCTTTGAACATCTGTATGAACAGCCTGTTAAGGGACAACTCAGTCTGGTCAAAGAGTGGTAGGAGAAAGCTTGAAGGAATCCTCCCAGCATGTGGGTAGCTATATGCTAGCCCTCCTGAAAGAAATGGCCATGTTCTGGAAGAAAGCTTCTGAGAACTTAGACGCTACCCTGGAAGTTATTAGGCAGTGGACCATGCTCTATGAGGAAGTTAGGATGAACAGGGGAGGCTACCTACTTGGAGCATCACAAGATACCCAATAACCTCTTAAGTGTACTCCTCACACCAAACTATGAGAGGTCTGAGATTACCTGCTACTGGTGACAGATTATGGGGAGGAGGAGTATGACCCTATCCCTGACCATCTGTCATCAAAAGAGAAAGATGACTCAGAGGATGGGGGTCAACCTCTCTCCTGTTCTGACTCCAGAGCAGTATAGGGACTGTCACCAGTTATTGGGAAAGTTTGCCTAACTGTTTTCCCTCAAATCTGAGGTTACACTTCTGTGCACCCATAACATTAATACTGTAGACAGCCCCCTGTTAAAAAATATAGGCTGTCTGACAAAGTGAGGGCCAGCACAAAAGGTTGAGGTCTTTAAGATGTTGGAACTTGGGGTGAATGAGCACCAGTTGTGCTGATACCAAAAGCTGCCCCTCCCGGGAGCCACACCAGAACTCTGGTTCTGTGTGGAGTACAGTGGGCTCAACTCATTCACTGAGACTGATACTCACTTAATTAACGAAACTGATAAACTCATTGACAGATTAGTGGCTGCCAAGTTCCGAGTACATTTGATTTCACTTCAGGGTACTGGTAGATTGCCATACTGAGGGGGATAAAGAGGAAGGTGAATAAAGAGAGATCAGCCTTATTCAACTCAGAGGACCACTTTCAATTTAATGTGTTTTGTGATGGACTGATAAATGCCCCTGTCACTTTCAAGAGTCTGGTGAACCAGATATTGGCTGGAATGGAGGCTTTCAATGCTGCTTACTTGGATGACATAGCTATTTTCAGTAAGGTAGGAAATATCACAAAAGCTGCCCTATCGACATGAAATCTAGGCTAATAGCTGCATGCAGCACAGCGATTCTTATACCTAATACTTAATTGTTATTAATAGACAATGCACAATAGCATTAGTATATGTTCCAACAAAACGTAGAAACAAGATGTTTTCTCTCATATTAAAATTACACAGAAAAATGTAATATACATACCCAAACATATATTGCATATGGCAAGAAGGAGTCCCATTAATTTGAACCTGTGACATATAACAAATCCACAAACAACATAAAACACACAAAAAAAACAGGTTTCAAACAAATGGCCATAAGCGACTCCACTGAAAGTAATAAACAATGTCAATTTTTTCCCTAAAGCACAGGGAACTTTGAGTTTGCGATGGCTTAGTCAAAGACGTTTCGACCCTTTATATATTGTGGGATCTCATCAGGATGAAGTGATTGGTGCAGGGACACCTTTTCAAGAAGTGAAAATCACATTCAGCAAGTACATATCCCAAAATGTCAATAAAATTGTACCCTGCATACAACTTCTATTAAATAAAAACTTAATCACCAAAACAAAATAATCTCTCAAAAAAGGCAAATAGTGCCCTGATAATACTTACCGCCTATTAACTGAGCATTCAAAGTGGGAGATGACTAAGGCCTTCATTACGACCTTGGCGCTCAGTGATAAAGTGGCGGTAATGCCGCCAACAGGCCGGTGATAACTACGCCAAATTATGACCATGGCAGAAAGATCTACGAAAGACAGCCAATGTACCACATTGACCGCCAGGGTGGAAACAACAGGCACCACAGCGGTAGCTGCCTACAGCCAGGCGGAAGTCAAAGCTCCTCCTACGATTTTTTGACAACACAATCCGCCACCTTTTCTGGGGTGGTACCAATGACATCAAAAGCCTGGCGGAAACACTGCACAGAAGTGAAATGACTCACCATTGAAGACACAGGGAAGAACCACGCTGCCATGGATCTGGAACTGCAAGTATTTCCGATGATATTCTAAGGTCTGCTCCACCACGAACACCAACGCCGCTGAAGACGATGACGTGAGTTCAGCTGCCTAGCACACAAGGGGGGGGGAAACAAGAGGGACACACACGCACCACACACACCTCACACACACACCATACACACAACCAGCTGCACAAGAAACCAAGTTAATCTTCCTAAATCAGCTGAATAATGCAAGGAAAAAAGGAATGCAACAAAGGGATAGTAATAAGATCAACACAGTATAAATAAAAATGTACCCAGTGCTACAGATATTTACAAACGTACAGAAAAAGGGACACTGCCCAGTCCTCATTTCGCATGGGCCACATGGCCACAGGGCAAAGTCCAAGTCCCCACTTGTCACCTCCATCAATATGGAGAGAACACTGCAGGGCACCAATTAGCAAATAGGCAGACACCTTAGGGTGAGGGGGGCACCTCAACCGGAAGCGGAAACAAGACCACTCGTTCTGGAGGGGTACCATGCCCTGTGCTTGGTCCTGGGGAGTGCACGGCCACAGTCTGTCAGGTGGGTGTCTTGCCCACTGGTTCTGGAGGGGGCAACATGCACTGTGCTTAGTACTAGGGAGTGCAAGGCCACAGTCTCTGTGGTGGGTGTCTTGCCCACTGGTTCTGGAGGGGGCAACATGCCCTGTGCTTGGCCCTGGGGAGCGCAAGGCCACAGTCTCTCAGGTGGGTGTCTTGCCCACTGGTTCCGAAAGGGACAGGCTGCACAGCAGCCCATGGTGGCTGATCACATAACGTCCACCGGGAATGACGGCTGCACTGTGGAGGTGCTGGTGGTTGGAGGCTCCTGCACAGCCCCTGCACCCTTGGATGGTTGCACTGTGGTGCCGCTGGTGGTGGTGGTTGTGGGAGGCTCCTGCACAGCCCCTGCACCCTCGAATAGCTGCACTGTGGTGGTCCTGGTGGTGGTGGGAGGGTCCTGCAAAGCCCCTGTACCCTCGGATGGCTGCACTGTGGTGGCACTGGTGGTGGTGGTGGGAGGCTCCTGCACAGCCCCTACACCCTCCGATGGCTGCACAACCATGGTTGCTGATGGGTGCTCTGTGACAGCTGGTGCAAGCTCCTTGCCCTTCTTGTCTGCTGGTGCAGGCTCCTTCCTCTTTTGGGTGGCAGGTGCAGGCTTCTTCCCCTTCTTGCCTGCTGGTGCAGGCTCCTTCCCCTTTCAGATGGCAGGCGCAGGCTCCTTCCCCTTCTTGCCTGCTGTTTCAGGCTCCTTGACCTTCTTGCCTGCTGGTGAAGGCTCCTTCCCTTTCGGCTGGCAGGTGCAGGCTCCTTCCCCCTTTGGCTTGCTGGTGCAGGCTCCTTCCCCTTCAGTATATGTGGGTGCAAATGGAGCTGGGCCCGTGGACTGTGTGGCTGAGGTGCGTCTGGATTCTTCCTACCCTGGCCATACGTGCAGTATGGGGGAAGGGGTAGGGAAGAGGTCAATGGTGGATAGGAAAATCTTTTTAGGGACACTGGGATGGGAAGAGGGAGAAGTAATGGGGTGGAGGATGAGTGAGTGGTTGTTGGAGGAGTCTGCTGGATTTGGTTGCAGGTGCGTGGGCTGTATGCTGTTGTGAGATGAATGACTGTTGGTTGTCTGAGTGCTTGTATTTGTGTACTTTAGGAGGGGGGACAGACACAGTGGGAGAGGACACAGGATACGTATTCATGGCTGTTGTGGAGGGGTCTGCCAGTGAGGTGTGTGTTCTGCTTGATTTTGTGATGATGCAGGTAGTGGATTATGATGTAGTGCATGCAGGTGTGAGTGTAGACGTAACTGGGTGGGAGGTGGAGGAAGAGGGGGAGACAGTGGGAATAGTGGATGTTGTTGTGTCTGCAACTGGATGGTGTTTGTGTGAGTGCCTGTGGGATGAAGTGTGGTGCTTGTGTTTGCCTGTGACACTCTTGTGTGTTGTCTTGTGGGCATGCTCGTCTGGCTGAGTGCTTGAGATGGGATCGGGTTGAGGGGAATGGGACTGGGAAGTGGTAGTTGGAGGGGGGACAGTAGAAACACAGACAATGGCTGCCATCAGAGAGGAGGCCAGAGCCTGGATTGATCTCTGTTGGGCTGCAAATCCAGTGTGAATGCCCTCCAGGAATGCATTAGGTTTTTGCATCTGGGATGCCAGCCCCTGTATGGCATTCACAATGGTTAACTGCCCTACTGAGATGGATCTCAGGAGGTCAATAGCCTCCTCACTCAGGGCAGCAGGGCTCTCTGGGACAGGGCCTGAGGTGCCTGGGGTGAAGGATATTCCCACCCTCCTGCCTCCTGGGTGAGCGGGCACGGGCAACTCGCTGGGGGCTGCTGGGAGGGCAGTGCTGGTACACAGGGTGGCGGCTGTACCTGTAGCTTTAGTGGTCACAGAAATGTCCACCACCACCAGGGAGCTTCCATCGCAGGAGGTATCTGAGTCTGAAATTTCCTCTCCAGTCTCTGACGTGGTGCTCCCCTCGCCCTCTGTCCCACTGGTGCCTTCAGTGTCTGTGGACTCTGCCTCCTGGGTCCTGTGAGATACAGCTCCCTCCGTCCCCAGTTCCCCTGTTCCTCTGCCAGTTGATGCTAATGCACATAAGGACAGAATGACAAAACAAGAAAGGGGCGTAGAGTATACACTGGGTCAAAGGCTGCACCAACACCACCGTTGGTGTGCACAGCACCCTCACACACAGGGAACAGGCCTACGCACTATGCATTGCACCACCACTGATATTGCTAGCCACCAAGGCTTTAGGAGGGGCACACAACGCCAACTGCAGTACACCTGGACCCATTCAGCCCTGACTAGTAGTGGATGCTTACAAGCTAGGTAGGCAGGAATATACCTTCAGAACCCTAGCCACAAGAGGACCTATGCTGCTATGTCAGGCCTGGCCTAGGGGCACCCACTAACACACATCCACCACCAAAATACCCCACCACCAGTCATAAGTTGTAATGTTAGCCGCAGCACTCACCCCCTTGTGGCTGCTGTGATGCCCTCAAGCGCCCATTCAGCTTTGGATAGGCCACCACCAGAATGCGGGCCATCAGGGGGGTCAGGGTCCAAAGAGCACCCCTTCCTCATTGGGAGGCCATCCCCAGCTGGGTCTCCGCCGTCTTACATGCCCAGCGTCTCAGGTCCTCCCACGGTTTGCAACATTGGGTGCTCCACCTGCCATGGACCCCCAGGGTCCACATGTCCTTGGCGCTGGCACGCCATATACCCTTCTTTTGATGGGCAGTGACCTGCAGAGGCAAGACAGAAAGGAAAACACCATTAGACAAACAGTCCAGCCAGATACACATCTGGCCACCATACCCATTTCTAGCACTATTGGTACACACATAGCCCAGCACCCAATGTGTACACAGCCAGGATGACATCCCTCCGCCTTACACAGAGCCATCCCACACATCTCCATGCATCCTTCCCGCATGTATTATGCCCAAGGTGTACTCACCTGTTGGTCTGGAGATCCATACAGCTCTCCGTACTGGGGGTAGGACCCCATCCACCAGTCTCTCCAACTCCTCTGAAGTGAAGGCTGGGGCCCTTTCCCCAGTCACATGGGCCATGGTAGGTTCCAGACACAGGTCACAGCAGCACCTGCAGTGTAGGTCCTCTCCTATGGAAGGTCAGGTAGCAAGTGAGGAATCAGATAGAAAATGGCGGTCACGTCCACGGCGGTGCATACCGTCACCGCCGGTGTAGATCACCATTGGCCACTGTAACCCATAGGGCCCAATATTATCCAATGAGGAATTGCACAGCGGTTCACAACCGCCTCCCGCCACTGCTCACAACATCAGTGGAATTAACTCACTTCCACCTGTCCCTTCACACAGCACAGGCGGAAGCCATTTCATGGGGGGGGCAGCCCTATGGAATCATGCTGCGTCACTGGGGAAATAGGCACATACTGGACAAATCACACTGACCCATTACATGTTTACAGAATGATAACTACTGTTGTGGCTCCAATGTTCAGTTTGTGACAGCCTCCTCACTCTTGTGTCCCTTATATACCTAACTCTGCAGATAAATAGGAGATGGAGACATATCCCCGTGTACAGACCCCTGGTGGACTTGGCTACGCTGGAGGACAGGCACATTATACTCACCTATAGACTGGACCAGGCCACAATCACAGAGCTGTGTGCCCAGTTGACTTGATATCTGCTATCCGTCACCCCACTGGGATCCCCCTCTTGTGCAAGTGCTATCTGTACTCATTTTCCTGGCTACTAGTTCTTTCCAAGTGACAGTGGGTTTGGCAGCAGGAATGTCACAGCCAATGTTCTCAAACGTGCTGACAAGAGCGTCGTCTGCCCTGATAAAACACATTTGCAGCTACATTGTTTTGCCCCAGGTTGAGGATTTGGCCACAGTGGAGGCTGAGTTTTTTGCAACGGGACATATCCCCAACATAATTGGGTGATTGATGGTACACATATTGCATTTGTTCCCCCCCCTCCAGAATGAACAGGTGTGCAAGGATCGTAAGAGTTTTAACTCCATAAATGTTGAGATGGTGTGCTTGGCGGACCACTACATCTCCCATGTAAGTGCTAAGTATCATGGGTCGGTGCATGATGCCTTTGTCCTGAGGAATAGCAGCATCCCAAATGTGAAGCCCAACTGCAGAGGCACAGGGTGTGGCTAATGGGTGAGCCCTGGTTCCCACCCATTATATGTTGGTGTATGTCTATGGTGTGGGCCATATAGGATAGTGTATGGCTAAATGTTGTCTCTCAATATTTGCAGGTGACTCAGGGTACTCAACCCTATCATGGCTGCTGACCTCTGTGAGGAATGCCAGGACAAGGGCAGAAGAACATTATAATTAGGCATATGGGTGAACCAGAAGGATTATTGAGAGAAACTTTGGCCTCCTGACCTTTTTGCTACTCACCCAGGAAGGTCTGCCAGATGGTAGTGGCATGCTGCATGCTGCACAACCTGGCCCTCAGATGGCATGCACCTTTTCTGCAGGAGGAGGAGTCTGGAGATGCATCTGTGGCAGCATTCGACCCTGTGGACAGTGAGGATGAGGAGGCAGAGGATGATGATGAGGACAACAGAATATTTGTGATCCGTCAATATTTCCAATGTCACACAGGTAAGACAGTGTGACTTTACAGTTCAATGACTTCGGTTGTAATCTGTGTGGTAATGGCATGCTGATATTCCCCACTTCTATGTCCACTAATGTATAGAGATCAGGGTGTTGTTGAAGGCCTGCAAGTCCTCCCTGATCCCCTGGTAATGTCCCTCCTGCAGCCTCCTATTCTCCTGCACGTTCTACAGGAACTGGACCATCATGTCCTGGGAATGTTGGTAGGCTCCCAGGATCTCGGAGAGTGCTCCTGGAGAGTCGGTTCCCTGGCCCTGTCCTCCTCCTGGCACACATAACTCCTCCTAGTTTCCTTGTTGGCTTGTGCCACTGTCCCCCAAACTGTGTGCCCACTGACACTGACCCCAGGTCCCTGGTTATCCTGTGTGCGAGGTGTAGCCTGGGGTCCCTGTAGAGGTGGACACACTGCTGATTGACGTGGTGTGGGTACGCTGGGTGGGTGCTGTGGTGTGGGTTCCTGATGGGGGAGGCTCTGTGGTGGTGTGTGACTGGGCTTGGGTAACTGGCTGTCCAGTGGTCCCTGATGGGCCAGGTAGATTGTCAAGATCCTGAAGTTCAGAGTTACTGTCATCACTGTGGGCCTCTTCTGTTGGGGGACTGGATAGTGCTGGCACCTCCTCTCCGGTGGCATTGGCTGGGGTACCTGTGGGGATGTTAATGATGAGTTATGTTTGATGTGTATGACATATTGTACATCCCTGGCTTCCCCTATATGGTTGGATTTGCCCTGCCAACTTTTGTATGTTAGTGTATTGTGGGTATGTTAGTTTCCCTATGCTGAGCATGCTTTAGTGATGAGTGTCCCTGTAGGGCTGTGAGGGGGGTCCATGCATTGGTACAGCATGTAGGGCTTGGCATTGGAATAAGTGAGATGTGATGGTGGAGTGTGTGGAATGTAGTGGAGTGATGGGAGTGAGCGTGAGGGTGAGGGTATGTGATGGCATGCAGGTAGGATTCTCCGACATAGCTCCATCTTCCTGGGTACTGATATTTGCTTCACCTGTGCTGCAAATAGCTTTGGCTCTACCCTGACAATTTCCTCCACCATGACCCTTAGCTCCTCCTCTGTGAAACGGGGGTGTCTTTGGGGTGCCATGGGTGTTATGTGAGATTTGTTGGCGAGGGTGTGCTGGGTAATGAGTTGGAGTTTGTGATGTGGAGTGTGTGAGTGGTGTATAGGTGTGAGTAGTGTGTGGCTCTAGTTGTGTCAGTGGTCTTGGGGTCTCTTTGTTGGCAATGATTTGTAATCATAAAGGGTTGTGGGTAATGGGGGTGTGTGTTTTATAGTTGTTTGGGTGTGTGGGTGTGGTGTGTGTATGGGTGTCAGGTGTGTGTTATTTGAGTTGTCCAATGTGGTGTTGTTTTGTATGTGGGTGTCCATTTTCAGCACGGCAGTATGTACTGCTAATGTTTTACCGCTTACCGCTATTGAATGTCAGCCATGGTGATTCATGGGTCATAATGTGGTGGGCGTTGTTCTGTTGGCATAACTGTGTGGGTTTTGATACCACCAGTATATCACTGACCTTTGGTCTGGTGGATTTTTGTATGTGGCTGAGTTCTGTCGGATTGGTGTGTGTGTGTCATATTATAGTGAATGGATATCCGCCGCTGCTGCGGTAAGTTGGCAGCCATCAGCGTGGCGGTAAGCGGCATTTTTTAACAGAACCAAAAAGCATCTGTTTCTCAAGCATAAAGAAAAATTTATGTCAGGAGTGGGAAACTATTTTTAAAACTTACCACTTCAAACAAACTTCCGAAAGATTAAAGAGTCAAAAAGGCTCCATGACCTTTGAATAGAAATTCAATGCGAGTGTCCAATCACACCACGCATAATATAATTCATGACCCACTATAAATATTCCTGAAAGTTAGCAATCAAGGCCACAATCGCCCAATAAAGAAAGCTTGCCCAATTGTTACTCTCACCACTTAAACTGATGAAGGGACGCCATACTTGTCCCGATATGTATGCCGGTATCTACCCAGGGACCGGAATGATCCTACAAAAAATGATGCAATCAAAAGGAGCCAAGAATGCAGGCACTAGGACGCATACTTGTGTTTGTAATAGAAAGTATATACCTAACACTTGAAAGAGAAAAAGGTGAAGAGAAAACAGATGAAAAAGAGTGGAGAGCGGACAGACAATAGTACTGATTAAAATTAATAACTAAAAAGAAAGAAAGATAAAAAGAGATTAAAGAGGAAAGAAAAAGAGAGAAAGAAAAAGAACAAAACGAAAGACAAAAAATGAGGCTACAAACAATGTTTTCCAAAAGAGTCAAGATACTAGCATTTGTAATAAAATAATATACCTAACAATCGAAAGGGAAAAAGGAAGAAGCAAAAATGGATGAAAAAGAGTGAAGACAGACAGACAATATTACTGATTAAAATTACCAACTAAAGTTAGGAAGATAGAAAAAAGGAAGAAAGATAAGAAAGATAAAATGAAAAAAGAGAGAAAAGAGAGAAAATATATTTTTTAGATAAATCAAAATACATAGCAATGCTCTATATATACACACACACTAATATGTATACAGAAACGTATACACACAGACACAATTATATATATATTGTGTACGGAGGTATGCGAGTTATAGTTATTTGAAGAAGGTGTGTAAATTATACATTTTTGTCACAACTCTAACTGTAAATGTTCTAGAAATTCTAATGTTGCTGTAGTTTAAGTGGGATTTGTTTAGAAAGAGTAAATTATAAATTTAAGTTATAACTATAAGTTTAGAATTTCCTAAGTTTGTGTAGTTAAGTTGAGGAAGAAGACAAAGATTTCCCAACTATAACTTACCCTTAACCATTGTTTTTTTTCATCAACTATAAATAGATATAACTATATTCACATCCAGGTATTTTTTACTGCATAGAGAAACATAAAAGTGTTACAGTTTTGTTCAGTACACTGATAATGTGTTACATGTTCCATCTGATCATTAAGCTAGATGTTTTGAAAGAAAGATACTGGTCAAAGGTTAATTATTATTAAGTACTTCCATATCACGCATCTGGTGAAAACTCTGTTGAAAATCTGCTGAGTGAAATTCTTCAAAAAGAAAAAGTGTATGAACATCAAAAAAAATTATTTTCAACACAGTGGGTGCATGCTTTGCTTAAATTATTCAAGAAACTTCAAAAATTCTCTCTTAAAAATCATGCCTACATTTTATCCTCATCTTGGGGATACTAATGTTTGCCTTCTAGCTCCCTTTACTATTACGTTCCTCGAACATGCTTCTTTCTCTCACTTTATCTTACAACTGTCATTGCAATCCCCAATGGTGGATAGTTAATCCCACTTGGAATTTCAATTACGAAATTAACCTGTTTTGCATTCTATTGTTGATGAAAAACACTAATGACTAGTCACTTCTTCAGGTGCCTTTTATAAAGCTTTCACGCTACAACTGTAACCGGGTGAAATAGAAAACAAACATTGTGTACAAAGAATAAAAAAGTAAAAATGATACTGTTACCGGTTATTTGCTCCACAAACCTCACATTATGTTATTAAATTGGTAAATGTGTTATATCCATAATTGGAAAACACATAGGCAGAACAGCACTTGCTTTAGAGAAAAATCATGTGCACGGATAATCACAGATAAACCTGCACCATTATTATATGAAACTATATTCAATAATATAACAAAGGTTAAAGTAGGATTATAGCTCGGAGAGAATTTCAGCGGCAATGTAATGTTTTATATTTACAAAACCAAAACATTTTCCTTTTTTAGACTTGAGTAAGGGGCTGCATGGCCCCTCCACCCTTTATTAAAATATCAGTCCCAGTGAAATAGTGCCCAAAGGGCTTCTTAGAGACTTTGGGAGGGGCCCATTTGCCCTCCACCTAAATTACATGTGCATCATCCCCTGGGACGTGGCCCAAACCAGGGCTCTTTTTTTTTTTTAACATGCAGGAGCCTGTGATGTTTTTTATTTAAATGTTACCACATATTTACAGATCCTCTGTAAATACATGGCAAACAAAAAAAAAAACATTTGTGGACCGAGGCAGGGTCCCTCTAGGCCCCCACAAAAAGGCCAAGGACATCAAGATATCCCAACCCTGATGCCTTTATTCTTTTTTTGTATTATTTTAGGACTCAGGACTGAAACCCGAGTCCTAACATGGCTGGCAACCCATAATATTTGAGGTGTGGGCAGCCAATCAGATCTTCCCAAGAGGTCTGTTGGCACCACACAGCCTCTGCGGCATAATATATACAAAGTTTTTGAGCACCAAGGGCCAGCTGTACATAGCTTTTTTCTTGTTGCAAACGGTCCGAATGCAGAATCGGGCTGTTAGCGACAAGAAAAAAGCCTTTTGGTATTTCAGTAATATATTCGGTAATCTATTTACCAAATTGCAAAATTGGTTTGCGACTCACAATTAGGAAGGGGCGTTCCTTTCCTAATTGCAAGTCCCAGTGCGATGTATAATTGTTTTTTGACCCTGTACGCGGTCACAATTCAATGGCAGTGAGCACCAATTTCTAATGCGTGCTAACCCATTTCCAAATGGGAAGGGGTCCCCGTGGGACTCCTTCCCCTTTGTGAATGGTAGGGAAAATATTTTTTGGGAGCACGCAGTGGTCCCACAGACCACTGTCTGCTCTGAAAAAATGAAAGAAAACTTTTCATTTTTGTTTTTGTAATGCGTCCTGTTTCCTTTAAGGAAAACAGACTGCATTAAAAAAAAAAGAACAACTGCTTCATTTAAAAGCAGTCACAGACATGGTGGTCTTCTGTCCTCAGCAGGCCACCATCCCTGGTATTGCAGCCATTCCCAATGGGGTTGCAAATTGCAATCTACCTTATGAATATTAACGAGGTAGGTAATTTGCGACCCCATTGGGAATATGGTTTTGCAACTCACAATTTGCGAATCACGAATGAGTTGCAAATTGCAAGTCGCAAAACTCTGTGTCATACATCTGGCCTTTAGGGCCTTATTTATACTTTTTGGTGCAAAACTGCACTAACGCAGTTTTGCTCCAAAAAGTTTTGCACCGGCTTGCACCATTTTTTAGCACCAGCTGGGCACCATATTTATGGAATGGTGCAAGCTGGTGCAAAGGGTAGGCTAGCTTAAAAAAATCACGTTAGGCATGTTTGAGTTAAAATAAATGATTCTGATTAGATTAGCATCATTTTTTTACGCTAAGGGGCATATTTATACTCTGTTTGCACTGAATTAGCTTCATTTCTTTTTTACTCTAATTCAGTGCAAAACTAACTCCATATTTATACTTTGGTGCTAGACCCATCGAGCGCCAAATTTATGGAGTTAAAGTCATTTTTTGGACGTGGAAACCTACCTTGCCTTAATGAGATGCAAGGTAGGCGTTCCCGTGCAAAAAATGACTCTATGGCCCATATTTTAAGACCTGGGTCAGGGCAGGCGTTAGGGGACCTGTGGGCCTATTTCCATGGTGAAACACCATGGAATAAGCCCAGAGGTGCCCTCCCCAGGCCCCAGGTGCACCCCCACCCACACCAGAGGGACTGCGGAGAATGGGGGACCCTATCCCAGGTAAGTACAGGTAAGATTGCATTTAATTTTATTTATTTTTTTAAAGTTCCATAGGGGGCCCTGAAATGGGCATGGTAGGTTAAGCACCATAAAATGACGCTAATCTGGTTAGAGTAATTTTTTTTTACTCTAACCTGCCTAAAGTCATTTTTTGGTGCTAAACCCTCTTCTTCTATACTGCCAGCCCCACCCGACTAAAGTCATTTTTTTTTACTCTAGCCTACCCTTTGCACCGACTTGCACCATTCCATAAAAATGGGGCCCGGCTGGTGCACAGAAATGGTGCAAGCCGGTGCTAAACATTTTGGTGCAAAACTGAGTTAGTGCAGTTTTGCAGCAAAAAGTATAAATAAGGGCCAATATTTTGTAAGTTTACACCACTTTTGCGTCAAAAAATGACGTTAATGCTGCGCAAAAAGAGTATAAATCAGGGCCTTGGTGCTAGATGGGTCTAGCACCAAAGTATAAATATGGAGTTAGATTTGCACCGAATTAGAGTAAAAAAAATGATGCTAATTTGGTGCAAACAGAGTATAAATATGCCGCAGAGTATAAATATGCCCCTAAAAGTGGCGTTAAACCATAGAGTCATTTTTTTGCACGGGAACGCCTACCTTGCATCTCATTAAGGCAAGGTAGGTCTCCACTTTCAAAAAATGACTAACTCCATAAATTTGGCGCTAGAGGGGTCTAGCACCAAAGTATAAATATGGAGTTAGTTTTGCACCGAATTAGAGTTAAAACAAATGACACTAATTTGGTGCAAACAGGGTATAAATATGCCCCTTAATGCTTACAAATTACTGAACAGATTTACACCAAATCACAAAAATCACTCTTTCCGGACCATTGCATTTCCCATGTTAATTCCAATAGGATCCTTCAACATATCTACAGCCCAAACCACTGGACGAAATTACAGTATATTTGGCAGAAAGTTAGCTGTCAGTACACAGATTGTGCTTTTTGTTGTTTGGTTTAAATCCATTCAATAGTTGTTGAGAAATTTAGGGAAATTCAAATTTGTATATCTCTGGCACAAAGTACTCACAATCAAAGATGAGCTTGTGCAGGGGAATGCACAGTTCTGATTGACTGCCAACATTTCAAACCAGGAAGTGTTGGCAGCCATCTTGGGACTCAACTTGAGCCAAGTCCCAGAAAAAATGTAAAAAGAAAAAAAGGACCAGGGTAGAGACACCCTGAATCCTTATCACTGGTGGGGGCGGGGGGCAGAGTACTACACAGAGTAAAAAAAAAAGCATTTTTAAAAATTATTTTTTGCTTCAAATTTTTTGCAATATTTATGAACTTGCAGCATAAAAGTTGAAAAAAAACAAGCGCAGCATCCTGCGCTTGATTATTATGGGCCCGGGTGGGCCTTGCGGGCATCCCCTACTGCACACAGGAGAAGGGAGTGCATGGTGCAAGGTTGCGTGCTTACAGGGGGATGGCCATAAGGCCTGGCCGCAGGCACACATGGCCTTCATGATTGGAGTCACATATAGCAATGAAAATAACTGTATGTTAAAAAGACACTTAAAAAACAAAGGTTATAGTTAGGTTCTGAATTTATTCGTACAGGACCATAGAAATTGAGCAGTTATAGTTACAGTTTTTTCAAGTAACAGCGAGGGTGTGAGTTCTAGTTACATTAGGGAATGAGTTTTAGCTACTTGAAAGAACTGTTACTATAACTGCTAATTTTCTATGGTTTTGTACAAGTATATTCAGAACCTAACTATAGCGTACCTGTAACTTTTGATTTTTTTTCAGTGAGTATATGTATGTCACCACTAGGTAGTTAGTGTGAGGACCTAGTTTCTGTAGAAATCTTTTTTTTTGACTTGCCTATATCTTTGACACCCCTCGACAAATCTTTGTAAAATTTTCCAAAAGAACTTGATGCTCACGTCAGCTGCTGTCTGGAAAGTTTTGGGGTGATCCATCAAGAAGGGGCCGGAAAAAAAGGGGTAAGTGATACCAGAAAGCTTGCTGATGAGGCAGACCTCTGTGTCAGCACCAGGGTGTCCAGAAAATCATCTGGGAGGACTCCCAAAATAGTGAGAACGTTTCTCACCAGTAAAAAGTAGGGAGGGGGGAGATAAAAAGAAAAAGTTATCTTAAGGCCCCTGAAACAGTTGGGAAGAGCCCCAGGACCAATCTGGCCACCAGAAGAAAGGCATCTTTGATAAGAACACTGGCAAGTTTGTCCCCAAGTGCTATGAATCTTACTAATATGGACACACAAAGTATGATCTCAAGTGTCCCAAGCTGGTGCAACCCCCCAATGGTGAGCAGATCCCAGGGTTGGCTAGCTTAGTGCTTAGGGAGGAAATGGTCCCTGTCAATGTGAAGGATGTTAGTGAGGTTCCTGAGTGACAAGGAGATGGTGCCTAAAGCCTCCATGCCTTCCCTTATTTCCAAGTATAGGCAGTGCATCACCATTAATAGGTAGAGGGTGGAGGCTCTGAAAGACACAGGTGCCAGAATGACTACTGTGAGGTACTATCTGGCATCCTTAGACAAGTGATTGTCAATACATTTCACCAATTGTAGTAGCATACAACTGTGAGAGACACTAACTTGTGGCTCTGATTCCCTTTAACTGGGAGGAGGTCTCAGACCTTCTGAAAGTTGCTGGGAGCTCTTCCATGTCTGTCAACTATTTGTTAGGTGATAAGCCATAGCACACTACCTGGAAGGATGTGGAGCTCAAGTCACACCTGGAAATGTTGGGGCTGCCTAAGTCGGTCTGTGTACCCATAAGGGTCATGGCTGCCCAGGATGGGAGTAAAGGAGTTCAGGAGCCTAAAAAAATGGCCCAGACAGTTACCAAGAGACAAACAGCAAGTGACATAGGAAACCAGCCCCTGAATGTCCCACAGTATGAGTGGATTGAGTGCTAGAGGAGACTACCCCAGAGCCTACCAGGGAAAGACATTGCCTTCCTTGGTGACCTACCTGTTGGATGGCAAGCAGAAGGGGAAACCACCAGGGAGAAGTTCTGTAAGGCACAAAAGAAGTGTCCAACCCTGGATGGCATAAGGTGGCAATTTGAAGCCCAAGCAACTGGTGATACCTCTGGCGATTACCTAAAACATTGAGAGAACAGCCTCCTGTGTAGTAAGCCTAAAGTACCTGTACATATGGAAACACATGTTAATAGTTCTCCAATGCTATGGGGCCTTCCTACTGGTGCTGGATCATAAGGTACCTCTGGCAGGACATTTGGATTGGGACAAGACCTTTGCCAGGCCTGACTCCCACTTCTATTGGCCTCAGATCAGGATCTTAAGAGATGCATTCTGCCAGACTTGCCTAACCACCCAGGCAAGTGGGAAGACAGGGAAAAACCTGAAAACTCCCCTGAATCCCTTACCTGTCATTAGCACCACCTTTTAAAGTGTGGGCATCAACATTGTTGGGCCCTTAAACCCTATAACAGCCTTAGGCAACAGGTTTATCCTGGCCCTGGTATACCATGCCACTAGATGAGGACATCCCTCTGAGGACTGTAACTGCACCAGCAGTGGTTAGGGATCTGATGGGGACTTTGCACCTGACAGGGGTATCATCTTCGTGTCTGTGTACATGAAGTCACTGTGGAAGGAATGTTGGGCGACCTACAAGTTCACCACACCCTACCATCCACAAATGAATGGGTTTGTTTAAAGATTTAACAAGACCCTTTGAAGCATGATTATGATCCAGTCTGAGCCCAAGTGGTAGAAGTTGGACGTCCTCTCACCAGGCCTGGGCTTTCCTTACAGGGAGGTGCCTCAGAAGGGGGTTGGATTTAGCCCCTTTGAACTTCTGTATGAACACCCTGTTAGGGGACATCCCCGTCTGATCAAGGAGTGGTAGGAGCAAGCTTGAAGGAATCCCCCCCATCATATGGTTAGCTACATGCTAGCCCTCCTGAAAGAGATGGCCATGTTCTGGAAGAAAGCTTCTGAGAAGTTAAAGGCTATCCTGGAAGTTATTAGGCATTATGAGGAAGTTAAGATGAACAGGGGAGGCTACATACCTGGTGAATCTCAAATCCCCCAGGAACCACTATAGTATACTCCATATCAACAACCTCACGCCAAACTATGAGAGATCTGAGATTACCATGCTACTGGTGATAGATTATGGGGAGGAGGAGTGTGACCCTATCCTTGACCATCTGTCATCAAAAGAGAAAGATGGCTCAGAGGATGGTGTCGACCTCTCCCCTTTTCTGACCCCAAAGCAGTATAGGGACTGTCACCAGTTATTGGGAAAGTTTGCCTAACTGTTTTCCTTCAAACCTGGGGTTACACATCTGTGTACCCATAACATTGATATTGTAGACAGCTCCCTGTTAAAACAAAATGCAGACTTTTTGACAAAGTGAGGGCCAGCATAAAAGGGAGGTCTCTAAGATGTTGGAACTTGGGGTGATTGAGCACCAGTTGTGCTGGTACCAAAAGCTGCCCCGCCCGGGAGCCACACCAGAACTATGGTTCTGTGTGGACTACAGTGGGCTCATCTCAGTCACTAAGACTGATACTCACCTCATCACCCAAGCTGATAAGCTCTTTGACAGATTAGTGGCTGCCAGGTTTTGAGTACATTCGATTTCACTTCAGGGTGTTCGTAGACTACCCTTACTGAGGAGGATAAAGAGGGCTCAGCCTTATCCAACTCAGAGGACCACTTTCAATGTAAGGTTTTGCACTTTGGGCTGATAAATGCCCCTGTTAACTTCAAGAGGCTGGCTGGTATGGAGGCCTTCAATACTGTTTACTTGGATGACATAGCTATCTTCTGTAAGGTAGGAAATATCACAAAGGCTGCCCATTTACAAAGCACCTGCCCTATCACCACCATCTAACACAGCAGTTTGTATCACTAATCCTTAATTGTTATTAATGGACAATACGTTAGTAAACAGAATGTACAAACAAGGAGGCTTCTCTCATTTTGAATTACACAGAGTAACTTAATATACATACCCAAACATATTGAATACAGCAGAAAGGAGTCCTATTAAGGTGAACCTGTAACATATACCACATTCATAAAATACCATAAGACACAAAACAACAGAGGTTTCAAACAAATGCCCATAAGCGACTCCACAGAAACCAATAAACTATGTAAATTGTTTCCCTAAAGCACGGGGCAATTTGAATTCATTATGGCTTAGCCAGTGACGTTTTGACCCACTTTATAATGTGGGGTCTCATCAGGATGAAGTGATTCGTACAGGGACACCATTTCAAAAAGTGAAAATCACATCCATCAAATGCATATTCCAAAATGTCAATAAGATTATACTCGCAAGGGAAAAATGTATACAACTTCTATTAAATAGAAACATATAGTTAAGTAGAAAGGATCAGTCACCAAAACAAAATATTCTCTTAAAAAAGGTAAAGAGTGCCCGGATATTACTTACCCCTTTTTAATTGAGAAGGCAAAGTGAGAAATGACAAAGGGGGTCATTCTGACCCTGGCGGTCTAAGACCGCCAGGGCCACGAATGACGGAAGCACCGCCAACAGGCTGGCGGTGCTTCCTAGCCCATTCTGACCGCGGCGGTAAAGCCGCGGTCAGAAAACCGGGGGCGGCGGTTTCCTGCCGATTTTGCCCCATCTGGGCTAATCCACCATGGCAGTGCTGCAAGCAGCGCTGCCATGGGGATTCTGACCCCCTTCTCGCCAGCCTGTTTCTGGCGGTTGTCACCGCCAGGAAGAGGCTGGCGGGAATGGGTGTCTTGGGGCCCCTGGGGGCCCCTGCACTGCCCATGCCACTGGCATGGGCAGTGCAGGGGCCCCCTAACAGGGCCCCGGCCGGCTTTTCACTGTCTGCCTAGCAGACAGTGAAAAGCGTGACGGGTGCAACTGCACCCGTCGCACGGCCGCAACACCGCCGGCTCCATTCGGAGCCGGCTTCTGTGTTGCAGCCCTCCTTCCCGCTGGGCTGGCGGGCGCTAACATAGTTAGCGCCCGCAGGCCCAGCGGGAAGATCAGAATGCCGGCAGCGGTCTTCTGACCGCGGAGCGGCCAAATGACGGTTCCCGCCTGGCGGGCGGCAACCGCCACCCGCCAGAGTCGGAATGACCACCTAAGTGTTGAAAAACCTCCAAATGTAAGCTATTTTTAAACAGAACCAAAAAGTATCCGTTACTCACAGGCGTGGCAAACTCTTTTTAATTAAAAAACGTACCACTTCAAACAAACTTCTAAAAGATTAAAGAGTCAAAAATGGTCAATGGCCTTCGAGTAGAAAATCAATGCTAGTCTCCAATCACACCACACATAATATAGTTAATGACCCGCTATTATATTCCTGCGAATTAGCAATCAAGGCCACAATCGCCCAATAAAGGAAGCATGCCCGTGTATTAGTATCACCACTTAAACTGACGAAGGGACGCTGTGCTTGTCCTGATATGTACACCCGTAGCTATGCTGGGACCGGAATGAGGTTACAAACAATGATGCCATCCAAATGAGTCAATAATGCAGCCACTAGACTGTATATTTGCGTTTGTAATAGAGTAATATACCAAAAAGAAAAAAATATAGGATCTCTGCCTTTAGCTAAAAAAAAACAGTTCTTTCTGTAATAACAAAGGACATTAAAGATGGGAATGGGTAAAAGTGATCCTGACATGCAAAATGCAGGCCTGACTTTTCAGGCTAGTAAGTGCCAGCAAGAGCAGCGGTCTGTAATGTACTTGGGACACTGTATGGGTGGAGGTAAATTGCAGCTCTCCCGGCCAAAATAGAAAATATTCCTGCCCGGGAGCCTCTAAAAAGCATTCTGGGTCAGACCACTCCAATGCAGAAGGCCTATGCAGCTTCTTCTGTCTTAGTAATGAGAGCTTCAAGGCATTTTTCAATGGGTAAGTAGGCGTGTTAGACCTGTCAGCCCTAGGGTGGCCTTCCTCAAACATTTTCCCTACCTACCTACCTCCATTTTTGGCTGCAATTAATTTTTCTTAGCCTTAGGACACTGTGCACTTTACCACTGCTAACCAGTGCTAAAATGCTTCTGCTCACTCCCTTAAACATGGATTGATTGGCTTACACTTGATTGGCATCTTTGCTTAACTTACTAGTCCCTTGTAGAGTGGTATATCATATATTCAGTGCCTGTAAATTAAGTTCTACCGTTGAGGCTACAGCACGTATTGTGCCACCGTCTAAAGTAGCACCTTAAACAGAGCCTAGGCCTGCCAATGCAACCTGAATGCAGTTTTAAACTAATTTGACTTGGCAATATAAACTCTTTGCCAGGCCTTACACTGTCCTTTTAGTGCATGTATGTCACCCCTAAGGTAGGCCCTATGTTGTCCATAGGGAAGAGTACATTGTAATTAAAAGGTTGGACATATACCCTTACATTTTATATGTCCTGGTAATGAAAATCTCCTAAATTTGTTTTTCACTATGATGAGATATGACTGTCCCATGAGAAAAAAGTTGCCTTAATTACATTCAATAAGTGCTCACTTTTGATTGGGAGCAGGTGTCCAGTTTATGTTTGGTCTCTATGAAATTGTAATGAAATTCCTCCCAAATAGTCAGAAAATAGAGGGATTAGGTGTGCCTGAATGGGCCATCTGCTGGCAGGATGGTGGGAGGAGCTGAATACAATGCCACTCACAACTAAATGGGGTGTGGTTCTTTCACCTAAAGACCCAGTCATCTCCACTTTGACATTGTGCCAGGGCAAGGGAGTACGGAATTCCATGCACTTTGAATGTACTTTTTAGAACCTTCCTGCATATTCCAGAGGAAGGGCACCAGGGTATAAATATAGGACGTTCAGACTCAGTTCAGTCCTGGACCTGTGGAAGGAATGTCAGAGGACTGCCTGCTGCTATCGCCTGCTGTGCAATCTGCAAGAGTGCTTTGTGTTCCTGGAAGGATTGACTTGCTGCCTGGATCCTGCCTTAAAATCTCAAAGGTTAGCCATGCTGTTGAGCCCTGCACCTTCAACTGAACCCAGGACTAGCAGAGTAACTCCAGTGGCTAGTTAGCTGGCCTCCTATTGGGACACAGGGACACAAAAGGCACCCATTATCTTGAACCAGTACCTGGACCATACCTGAGAGAGCCCTGAACCCCAAGTGGTGTCCCACACTCATGGACCTTTGGTTGTGGTGCCAAAGGTGCCTAGATGGTCACAATCTAATACTGAGGACTTAGAAATGTTTTGGCTAAAAACTTCTCTGATAACTAGGAGGAGATTGGGACCAACATTGCTTGTTGTTCTGGTTAAGGTGCATTGCCAATCAGCCTGACTTTACAGCTGCTCCTGCTATGTTCTACTATACAGCAGAAAATCTTTTTCAGGGGTCCTTCACAAAATAGATGTCTGAGTTTCCTGAAACTTCATCTATAGCCCTTTGCCTAGTCTGACTGAAGATTTTCGACTTCTGTGAAAATGACTAAGTTATAACGTAGAAATCTTCACCACAGCTTTGATCCAGGGCTCTCCGGTGACGTCAATCTCTCCTCAGACACTGCTTACAACCTTGCCTGGCTGAAGTTTACCTTCTAAGAACATTTTGCTTGAAAATTCTTCCAAGTCCAAAGGCCGGTCTTGACCAGGCCCAATCTTCTTCTTGCATCCAAACCTCACTTCATCACGGACGGCAATATTTTTTTACTTTGACTTTGTGTCATAAGACTAGATGTCTGCAGTTGGCACTATGCATTTTTTGGGGCTTGGTTTTACTGAAAACTAGGGATGGACAGAATTAGCAGAGTTTAATCTGGGAAATTCTGCAGAATTACATTAAAAATCCACAAGATTCCCTGGAATTCCACGAAGGGCTAGGGGGGCACAAAAATGTGAAGTCCATTTCACTTGGTTCCCTAACATAAGCATGTAAGGACCACAAGGGATAAGCACTCTGGTGCGTAACACTCAGCGCCCTTACATAATTATGTAAAGTCACTGAGAGCTATGCACTACGGTGCAGTGCATACCCCGGGTGACCTTACATAAGTATGTAAGAGTACCAAGGGTTATCCACTCCAGTGCAGTGCATACCCCTCAGTTCCCTTACATACTTATGTAAGCACACTGAGGATATGTAAGGGCCATGAGGAGTATGTGCTGCACTGTGTTGCAGTGCATATCCCTCAATTTTCTTAAATACTCATGTTAGGGCACCGAGGGTATATAACGTAGAGGCACTGGGGGCATCTATTCCAGTGCAGTGCATACCTCTAAGTGGCCTTACACATATTTATGTAAGGGCAGCAAGGGAATGCACTGCATTGTGGTGGTTTAAACAAGGCTGAAAGAGGGAGCATACTCTCTATGTTTAAATCACTGCAGATTAAAGTTTAATCTGCAGTGGTTTTTGAACATAGAGGGACGTCTCCCTCTTCCAACCCTATTTAAAAAACAATTACAGTGCTGAATAATTCTACTGGCAGAGCTGCTGTATTAATGAGTAATTCCATAGTACAAGAGTAACATGGAATTACTAAATTGCTCGAATTCCACTGATGGAGTTAAAACTTTTGTCCAACCGTACTGAAAACTTCATTAAAATGTATTTTCTTCTACCATCCTATGCCTCATCCCACTGGAGATTTTCACCTTCCATAATATGACTAAGTCTAAACGTAGAAATCTTCACTGCGGCTTCGACCCATGGCTATCAGATGACAAAGCTCTCTCCTCAAACATTGCCTGCAGCTTTGCCAGGCTGAAGATTTACCATCTCAGAACATGTTTGATGAAAATTCTTTTAAGTTTGAAGGGAAGCGCTAATCAGGACCAATAATTTTTCTTATAACTGAACTGCGCTACATATCAGTCGGCCATATATTTAAACTTTGACCCGGTCTCATGCAACTGGATGTACGCAGTTGGCACTTTGGTTCGGAGGTATGAAAAGTTTTGGCACTCGCAAACGGTGCGAATCGCAAAACTCGGCCGTTTGAGAGTGCAAAAACATGGTCTGCGATGCATGAAAGGCATTTGCAGACCAAAAATAAGGAATCGCAAAAATTGCAGAGAATTTTCTCAGAATGGCATTTTGCACATGCAAAATACCACTAAGTGAAACCAGGTGGTAAACAGGTGCAACCTATATAAAGAGGCCCAGAATGCCTCAGACTCTTTTCCACAATGGCTGCACTCTACGTCATGGCGAGGAGGATGAGGATCTTGGCAGGTTTGAGGAGAGGGAGGAGGAGGCAGGAGCGCATTTTCAGAGTGCGCATTACACTATTTGACCTGACAGAGGAGGAAATATTTGAGAGGTATAGGTTGAACTCAGCCATGATACTTGATCTGATAGCTGAGCTACAACCCATACTGCAGCGCATAACACTAAGGACTCACAGCATACCCACCCATGTGCAGGTATTATGCTCCCTACATCTACTCGCCTCAGGGAGCTATCAAGGAGTCATAGCAGCGGCTGGGGGGTTGTCACAGAGTACCCTCTCCAGATTTTTCAATGCATTTATCAACGCCATGCTAAGCAAATTCCAACAGTACATCAGATTCCTCCACCCCCCCATAGGAAATACAGCAGACAAAAATAGAGTTTGACCAGATAGCACAGTTCCCCCACGTCCTAGGTGCCATAGATGGCACACATGTGGCAATCTGTCCACCATCAGCCACAGAGTATGTGTACCGAAACCGTAAATACCAACATTCCATGAATATACAGGTGATATGCAATGCCTGCTATATCATAACTGATCTGGCCAGGTACCCGGGGAGCACACATGATTCGTACATCTTTCACACAAGACTGCTAGCTGGGGAATTTGGTGAAGGATATATACTAGGTAATGTCACTCTGTACACTGGTGCATAGATGGCGAACCCATGTCAGATGGCTCAGTTACTCATCACACCTTCTGTCCCTTCCAGGAGACAGTGCCTACGCAGTGCGCACCTACATGATGACGCCCTACCTCAATCCCACAACACCAGCAGAACGGAGATACAATGCAGCACACAGGGCAACCTGCAATGCAGTGGAGCGCACATTTGGACTGCTGAAGAGTCGCTTCCGTTGCTTACACAAAAGTGGGCATTACAGTATAGTCCAGAAACCACATGTAGAATAGTGGCTACTTGTGCAATCTTGCACAATATAGCTACAACCAGGGGCATACCTATAGAAATCAGTGACACTGAATCAGATGAGGATGACAATCCCATACCACCTCCACAGCCAGCAGACAGAACCAGTGCAGCAGAGGGAAGGCAAAGGCGTGCCGACATCACACACAACCATTTCAGACGTAAGTATGAATGACAAATATCCACTGACAACTGTACCTGTAGTAATGAATGAGTGATAAGTAAAGTAAACAGGTGATGTAAGAAACTCAAATTAACAAATGAACTGAGTCACGCACTATTCTGTCATAGTGGCAACAGCAGTGTAATGGCGGCAAGAGTCACTTTCTCCTCCCACACACACCACTCGGGTGCCCAGTTAACTCACTGGCACCTTGATTGTCACCTTCAGTGGCAGTGCTGCGCCTGGCACTGCGCCGTCTGGTGTCTGCTGCTGGTACGGCAACACTACTGAGGCTTGAACTGTCCTCAGTGTCCCCCAAGTCTACCTCACTGGGAGTGGCAGATCTCTGTCCCATGAGATGTTCAATCACATTTGTGATGTGCACAAGGCCCTGGACAACGCCCCTGCTGGTGTGTGCAGCCTCCACTTATGCCGCCACTGCGCGACGGGCGATTAGTGCTGTTGAGTTCGCCATCCTGTTGGAGGACCTGCAGTAGCTGCCAAACATTGTCCGGAATCTGTGTTTCCTGTCTGCGCGGGCTAACCCTTTCATGGCGCAGCTCCTGGCAGAGGTCACGGACTGCACTAGTTAGGTCCCTAGTGTCCTCAGAAGCCTGCACCTGTCCCTCACGCAGCTGTGTAATGTTGCTATTCAGTGCGTCCAGTTGCCGATGCAGGCCCATCATGTGTCTGTTGTGGACTCGCAGATTCCGGTCCAAACTAAGTATGCGCTTGTTTTGCAGGCGCTGCTGCTGCAACATAGCAGCCTCAAGGCCCCCGAACAAGGACGGACCCTCACCTGCATCATGAGGTTGCTGCTGGGACTCTGTTGCACTCCTGCGTGGTGCTGGCTGACCCCTGCCCTCCAGAATCTGGCTGTGCCTGTCTGGTGCAGACGGTGTGCTTGGCCCTTCCTGCTGCACATCCGAGTCGCCGCTGAAGTCTGGCAGTGGTAGTGCCCTGGGCCTGCGGCGGACATTGGAGATGTGGAGGGAACCACTGTTGTTGGTGTCAGAGGGCTGATGGGTGTCCGTCTCCCCTACACATGGACTGTGTGTGGCTGCTGGGCCTGGCCCACCTGCAACAACAATATGCAGCATGTCAGTTCTGTATGTTACATTATCTGTCTGAAAATGGCAATAAAGGTACAGGTACTGCTCTACACAGTGTTGTGTGTGTTGTGTTACCTTGGGTGTCACTATGCTTCATTACATTGTTATGCTACTGTCTGTACTAGTTTGTGGACCGCAACTCCCAAAATGCATTGTTGTGCTGCTTCTAAGATGTGGACTGGACTACTTCACACACTACTTCACATTACATGCTAATTCCTAAGGGGCTTTTGTGCATACACATATTGGGTTCACAAACAACATTGCACTTACCTTGGCTGGTACTCGGTGTACCGGAGGTGTCGATGTCTGTGACCCCTGTCTCAGCTTCAGGGAGGAGTGTGGATTCCACCAGGTCCTCCAATGGTGTGGATGGTGCTTCGGTTGGTGGCCCGCCACCTGTACCCCTGTACCCCTGACCTCCGCAAGTCTCCTTGCCACCCTCTCCTTTGCACGGGAGCGCAGGTCGTACCACCTTTTTTTATCTCCTCTATGGAGCGCTGTGCCACTCCAATGGCGCAGATTTTTCCTTGAATGTCCAGCCATAACCTTCTTTTTTCGCTCTCAGGAACCTGGAGTGAAGATTTCCCAAACAGGCGGTCATGGCTCCTCACCACCTCTTCAGTCAGGACCTCCAGCTCCTGTTCACTAAATTTAAGCTTGCGCTTCCTCTCTTGCTTCTCCTGTGATGTTCCTGGGGTCTCCATCCTGGCTCAGGTGTGTCTGCTCCTGCTGAGTGCTGCTCTATGTGGCTGGGCTGCTCTCTCTCAGGATGCTGGTTTGGGTGTGGCACCTGAAACTGCCTGGGATGACTCATTTCCTGCTGGTGATGTCATCAGGCTCCTCCAGGTGTGCATTATCGAACTTTCTCACAATTTGCCGAATTGCAAAAAAATTGCAAATTGCAAGAATGCAAATTGCGATTCGGTAAATGGGACTCGTAAACCACAAATAGCGATTTTTAAGAAATCGCTAATTCCGAATCGCACTTTTGTTACATGGCCAATTGCGACTCGGAAATAGCGATTTCTTAAAAAACACTATTTGCGATTCGCAAGCTCCAGTTTTCATACATATGACCCTATGATCTTTAAGGTGCTAGTTTTTGAAAAAAACGTAAACAATTCATAACTCTGGTTCTACCGAGGCATTTTGTTATTTTTGGTGTCAAATAATTGATTAAAATGTACTAAATTTTTCTGAATTGGTGTTGAATTTGTTTGTGTTGTGTTTTCATGTTATTACTGCTTTTGTGCTGCATAATTACTGTAAACATTGACTTTAAACATTGACTCTAAGTCAGGCTTGGCTGCTTTTTGTGCCAAGCTACCCAGGAGTAAGCAAACATAATTTATTCTGTTTTGTGGTTCACCCTGCAAGGGAATTTGGCTGTTGCTTGACCAGGGCTCACACCCTAGTAATCTAACAACCCCATTTCTCACAGTGACAGAACTTGTGAGTAGTGGGCCATATTTATAAAAAATTCTCAGAAAGCATCGAGCCACCTGGCTGTGCTGCACTGCGTGATAGGGAGAGGGCAGGAATGCACTTCATTTACCACTATACAGCCTATTACTGTTCTTTCCCAGCAGTGGCACATTTTTGGCTGCCTAACACAAACCGAGGAGCCTTGTGTCATGTTGCATAAGTGCCTGCATTCCAGGCAGCACTGTTTTTATTGCACAAAAACAATTTTCAAAAGTGTTTCCTATTTCTAAGTGTGCTGCATAATGCAGCACACTTAAAAAGAGTAACCAATGAGGCAAAATAAAGATGTTTCAACTTGTTGCCCCTTTGATGGGGAGGCATAAAACTGTGATGTATTCCCAGACCTACCAATGTTGGTAAATCTAGGAATGTGTTCGATTCCATTGGTGAAGGTGTGAAAACACAGTTGCTCCAACCATGGCATGCTTCTATGCCGTAGAGTAACAAAAGACACCACAGTTTGTGTTGACTTGCATTACTTCAGATTTATCAAGCCACTCGACCATGCAAGGTGGCCTTGCATCACTTGAGAAATCTCATTTAGGCTTTGTATTGCCCTAGAGTCCCCTTGCAAGACACAAGTGTGATGCAAAACCTCAAAAAATATGCTGCACTATCTTTGTGACTACAGAGGTTCTGCACTCATGACGGAACCTCCGCACTAGGGGCGGAATCTCCGCATTCATAAAGATACTACTCAGAAGTCCCTTATGAATACCAAAAAGTAGTAAACTTACATGTCAGGTCAAGTTTATCTCTGTGGATCAGGCCTAATATGATTTTTTACCACACAGTCCCAAGGTCCACAGCCTAGTCTGAAAAAATGAAAAGAAAACTTTTCATTTTTTTGTTTGAAATGCATCCCGTTTTCCTTTAAGCAGTCACAGACATGGTTGTCTGCTGTCCCAAGCAGGCCACCATCCCTGTGAGTGTGGCCATTCCCATTGGGGTCGCAAATTGCAACCTACCTCATGAATATTTGATGAGGTAAGTGATTTGTGACACCATTGGAATCACAACCAATGTTGTTGACACTGTTGTACATTTGGTTTTGCAACTCGCAATGTGCGACTTTCAAATGAATCTCAAATTGCGAGTTGCGAAACATACAGTCATGCATCTGGCCCAAAATATATGCAATGTTACCGTTTACATGCAATAACTAACCTCTGTGCTATTGAATTCCAATTAAATCTCCAGGGAAGAAGGAATGTTTGGCCATTATTCTGGCTATGGTGGGGGAGGGAAAGGAATGGGAGTTTTTTTTCCTTTGGAAGAAGCAAGCATTGTATGTTAGAAAAATATGGCTTGATACTTAACTGACATTGCAGCCAAAGTCTCCTTCCATTTTTCCACCCAGAAAAATCACATCAGATTCTTCCACGACCTCAAAAATTGGGTGTAGAAAAAACTAAGCGCTAATAAGCAGTCAGAAAGAAATAAACCCATGCACTTGTGTGTGTTTCTTTTGTCCCCCCCTCGGCCATTAGTGTTAGTAATGAATGTTATGGACCAGAAACAGAGTAATCAAAATACCCTACGTTTAATTAGGAAACAATGTCTTTTGATTATGTCACCATGCAATCAGCTGCAGCCTGGGACTGACTAAATCTTCCAATAATAGACTGACAGTAAAATGGTCAGGCAGGTATCTGAAAGATAACAGTTCACCGTTTGTGAGGAAAACATAACTAAAACCCCAAGGGGCAGATTTAAGAGCGCCTACCGCCTCATTGCGCCACATTAGCATGATTTGTTTACCCTAATGTGGCCCAACAAGTCAAAATCGCTACGCAAAATTTACAAAGTAGCACAATGTATGCATTGCAGCACTTTGTTACACTTTGCGCTAAATTATGCCTGTGCATCGTGGGCTGAAAAAATGGCACAAAGATATCTAAGAGATTTATTTGCATAATTTTTTTCTGCACTTTTAATGCCTGCTCAGAGCAGGTGTTAAAAGGAGGCACACCATTGTTTACAATAGTCCTTATTGGTCTTTGCAGGATTAGCGTCAAACGTTTTTATGCTAATCCTGCAAGGTTCCAAACTAGCATAAAAAATGTTGATGCTAGTTTCCCTAACTACCGCCATGGTGGGCCGCATCTTAGATACAGTGCTCACATGGTGGCTTTAGGGGGGCACTAAGGGCTGCATGGAAAGTGGTGATGCACAAGTCCCTTATCTTTCTTTTACATCTCAAACATGATACATGAAAAACATTGATAAGGATAATGCATCTATAGATAAAATAAACTGAATTAAAATAGAACTGCCCAGTTTTCTGCATGGGAGACTTCAAAGGAAGCAAAACCATGGGGAGATATAGGTGTTTTGCATGGAGGAAAATCCTCAAGTCACTGTACCCCAAATTTAGCATCTGATAAGTTGTTTGATTAATTCCTTGCCTAGGACAATGGAAATTTAAATCTAACCGATTATATTAGCCACCTTTGAATTTTTATCAGCAAATTCGTCAGTCAGTGATCTTTGTAAGGAATGCCCAAATGAGTGAATCCATATCAGCATCAAGGAATAAGGCAGTGAATATACTAACTTTTTAAAGGGAAGCATATCTGCTGCTCAACACTGCAGTGTAATATCTCTTTTACATACCTCAGCGAAGGTATTTTGAACGCAGTGTATTGTTTCCTGCCAACAACAGTGTGTGCTAACTATTCTGAAGTATGGTTTCATGGAGTGTCTAAAAAAAGAGGACCATTTTTCAATCTTCATTTTATTTTCCAGAACTACATTTCGGATTAAAAGGAGTATATTGTCCACCCCGCCTAAGTGCATCATGTCGCAATGACACACAACATGTGCAGTCTATGTTTATCACAGCAATTACAAGGTTTCACATTTTCATGACCATTTTCACTCTGGGTAATTTTAACAGGTTTTTTTCGGATGAAATGCACCCTGGCATAATTGTTGGAGTGGGGTGTGTTCCTTCTGTTGTTATGATTTGGTGCTGTAATAATTCAGCTTGTCACAATGCCTCTTTATATTTACAACCAACACTACTGAAATTTACCTCACTCCCGAGAAGATGTACCTTAGTGATATTCAGTATGAAGTCAAATGGGGGAGTACGTCCCCCAGCAGACCACTTTGACCCAGGTGCACGGGGGATGGGTTGAAATCTGTCTAGCACTACTAAAGTGCACTTCCAACCCAGTGGTGCTGGATATGTCTGGGCTCCTGCCTGGGTGAAGACTGGGCCAAGAGTGGGCCCGTTGGCACCTGTCCGTGGCCTGACAGGACTGGGCCACACTTTTTGGATGTGCAATTTAGCAATACGCCACCATCGGAGACACCTGGGAAAGAGTTCCACAGCATCTGCCAGGGTGGGTTGCTGCTCTGTTCTTCCTGTGATTACTGACCGTCTGGGTTGATTAAATGGTGATTTTGGTCTTCTTTCCCTTCTTTGTGGCAATCCAAGAGGACTAACACCTATCAATGAGAAAGACAAGTGTTTCAGGGCCTAAGGGGGTGGGAAAATGGGTTACGCTCGACCCCATCAATCACCTCATACCTTACCTTGGCCATGGGAGCAATCTCTACTGAACTAAATCTGGTAGATGATCCTATTGAGGCAGTGCAAAAGCTGATCTGTGACCCCCTCCCCATGACTCAGACCCAGCAGAGGTCTCCTAATGTAGCCTCTAATTCGACTGTAACTGCCATTAATGAGAAAGTGTGCTCATTTTGCACCCCACCAACTCAGAAATGCATGACACAGAAAAATAATTAAATGTCTAACCTGTGTGTAGTCCATGAGGCAGCAAGTGAGATAACACTAGGATCAGCAAGTCCTAAAATGGTAACGACAAACAAACCACCACCACTTAAAAGGAGGTGAGTACAGCGGGTCCACCTTTAGCAGTTAGCCCCACCCTGGAAGCTACTGGTGTAGTTCAAACTGAATCTTTGCCCCACTGGGTGTCACCCAGGCTGCAGCTATACATCACTTCCCAACCATGAATTATATCAATGATGCCATTAAAAAAGCTGTCAAATGATTGATGGTCTAGTAAAGACTATGCTGTCTTCCTTGAGAGATAAAATGATGGGGGAAATCAAAATCTTGACAAACAAACTCCAAATCATGGTGGAAGCTCTTCAGAGTGACTCATTAAGTAATTTGGGAGGATGTCATCCCACAGCTTCCCAGACTCATACAGACTCCTGCCTTGTCCCTAAATATTCTGTTGTGCAACTGAATGCTCATGTTCAAGGAATCAAAGACTAACTTACTCACAGTAGAGAGCATTCAAATTCCTTTATATCTAGGAAACAGGAATTGTCCAAACATTCTCAGCAACCTCCATTTCTGGTGCCAAAGATGCAATTAGACTGCTTACATTTAAGCCTGAAAGTAATCCATACACCATAATCCTGGAAGCAGCTCATTGGTGCAGGAATAAACCAGGCTGACAATTTGAATTATCTGACAATATCCTCATGGCCTGAAGGGTGAATTGGGTGGGCACAATACCTAGATCCTCAATAGGGAATTGTGTGTTCTTAAGTTTTTAAGACCTGGCTTGTGTTCCCTTTTTTGCTGTCACACCTGAGTCATATGTCCCCTCAAAAGTGCGAGCCCGCCAACTTGGCTTTTCTACTGCCCATGTAATGCCAATATCCCTGACGCACATAATACAGAACACAGAAGTGATTGCCGAGGAGCCACGCAACAGTGTCCCCAGTCGCTGTCGGGACAGGGGTACTCACCTGAAAGTCATGAGGTCTGCAGGGACTATGGTATGCCCCCTGACCTACTAGAACACCTCTAGGCACTTCTGGGTGGACATAGAAACCCCAGCAGGTGTCCCAAAAGGAAAGGGGAAGTGGAAGAGAAAGAGACAAAACACTGCCAAGTATTGCCGGTCCAGCCATGCAACCTGTGTCTTCGGGGGGCAGGTAGTTGTTGACAGAGTGATAGTAGAGTTAGTGCACTCATCTTCCTTGAAACTGAGGGGCATATTTATACTATGCTTGCGCTGGATTTGCATAATTTTTTTACACAAATGCAGTGCAAACTGAACTCCATATTTATACCCATCTAGCGCCAAAATCCATGGAGTTTGAGTCATTGTTTAGCGTGGACGCCTACCTTGCGCTAATGATATTTCCCATCCCAAAAATTACTCTAAGGAATGTGTGCCTTATTTATCCTCCTGCGTCCTTTTGACGCACGGGAGGAGGTGGGCCTTAAAAAATGGCGCCCAGCCGGATTTGCGCCGTTTTTTAACTCCTGGGTCAGGGCAGGCGTTAAGGGACCTGTGGGCTCATTTCCATGGTCTCTGACCATGAAAGCAGTCCACAGGTGCCCTAACTTGCCCCCAGGGACACGCCCTGCCACCCTAGCCCACCCCTGGAGGACACACATGGATGGGGGTACCCTTCTACGGTAAGTAGGGGTAAGGAGAGGTAAATAATTTTTACTTTTTTTAGGTGGCATAGGGGGGCCTAACTTGGGCCCCCCTACATGCCTCTGTGCCCATGCCCAGGGGCCTGAATCTCTCTTTCTGAAATGGGCACGGGAGGGGTAGAAGAACACCCAGATGCTCCTGCACTTTTCTTGCATAACTGACTAATAATGAGATATTAATGTTCTTATGTATGAATTTGTGTTAGTATTAAGAGTTATATGTTAAGGTTTTGCTAATTAATCACTAGGCCTTAATTAGCATGAGTCAGGGCCTAGCTGTCCGGTTTCATAATAAATGTTTTTTTCTAATGTGCAATGTGCTGACTTGCTGAAGGACATGTAGCCGTACTTTGCCAGAAGTCTAGAAGATGTGTTTAACCATAGTAAATTCTTTCTCATGAGACTCGACTTGCTCAAGGAGACATTCTTGACAAATGCAACAGTGTAAAATTGCAACAGGTACAGGGTCGCCTGAACTGGTATAGACATTGGAACTACTGACTGGGTCTGTGAGAGGACCATGAGAACATGAAATTGTACCTGACGTTCTGCCTGGTGGAGACGTCAATTACAGAAGGCAATAAACTACGTGAGAACTGTTATGAGGTGACAAGTAAACCATTGGATGGAGATAATCTGGCACCAAAACTTGCCCAATTGGAAATTAGGGGACTGTACAACAAGTTTGATATAATCGTATGACACAAGAAGAAATCAGCCATTACGTGCCTTTGCTATTGCCTAGGCACTTTGGGGGTCATTCTGACCCTGGCGGTCGACGACCACGGAAGCACAGCCAACAGGCTGGCGGTGCTTCCTTGAGCATTCCAACAGCCGCGGTCGCCCAGCCGGGTACGGCGGTTTCCCGCCGGATCACCCCCGGCTGGGAGAATCCTCCATGCCATGGGGATTCCGACCCCCTTCCCGCCAGCCTGTTTCTGGCGGTTTTCACCGCCAGAACCAGGATGGCGGGAACGGGTGTCGTGGGGCCCCCTAACAGGGCTCCAGACAGATTTTCACTGTCTGCATTGCAGACAGTGAAAATTGCGACGGGTGCAACTGCACCCGTCGCACCCCTGCAACTCCACCGGCTCCATTCGGAGCCGGCTTCATTGTTGCAGGGCCTTTCCCACTGGGCCGGCGGGGGGCTCCTTTGGCGGGCGCCCGCCGGCCCAGCGGGAAAGCCAGAATGGCCTCCGCGGTCTTTTGACCGCGGAGCGGCCAAGTGGCGGTTCCTGCTTGGTGGGCGGCGACCGCCGCCCGCCAATGTAGGAATGACGCCCTTTGTCACTCTGTCTTAAAGACTTTGCGGTTTATCTCTTCGAACCATCCTTATTCTGCCTTGCCCGATTCATACTTTCCTCCTTATGAGGGAAGTGTCCCTTATTGCCCCGTCTTGCTGAACTTTGCTGTGTATCTTGGCTGATGGTGAATCAACTGATGTCCTGAGGATGAAGTCTGACTGTATGCTGACTCATTACGGAGGGTAACTATATGATGATGAAATTGTAATTGTCTCTTTGCCTTTTCTTTCTAGGTACCAACTGCTATCTTTTGATAGAGACCATAGTTAGATGTTTTCAAAATTTGAGTTGCTAAATTGTTTTGCATGAAGCCCAACATGCTAATGATAATTCGAGGTTAGTTAAGGAATTCACTAAACGGACGCAAAGAGACGAACAACTGAATCTATGCTTTTTTTAAGCTAATGATACTCCGCTAAGATTAACCCATGTTGACGTCGTGCTTTGTTCTAATGTTTAGGATTTTTGCATTGATGAAGTCTTATTCGAGTTGCAATATTATTACCGTGTTGATGTGTTTTCTGGTATTGAGACTAATAAACTTACTCCTAGAGGTATAATCAATAGAGAATAAATGTCACAAATCATACTATATCTGTGTGGTTATGCATGGCTGAGAGGTCTCGGGGTGTTTTGATTCTTACTTATGCCATTGTCCAAATTGAATCGGTTTTCTATAGTGAATATTGAGGAGGTTATTGATTTATTGATTGCTATGTTGATTAATTGTCTCGTCCTGAGGTGTTTTCAATCAGGGTCAAAAGATTAATTGGCCTAAAACGAGTCCCAGACTAATTAATTATCTAAGACGGGACGCGTTAACAATACAAATGTCCACTCTGGGTTTAAACAGTTAGGGTGGCACAGTTTGGTTTGGTTTCACTGTGTGTGTGAAAAACCCTTCAAAAGAAAATTTCTCAAACCTGAAACACAGGCATGAATGACACAATTTCGATCCAAGAGTTATGCTATTAGAGACAGAAAAGTCACATAAATGCTCTTTTAAAATTGCACTGTCACTTTTTGTAGTATTTGAGCTCAAGCAGATTTCCTAAAGCACATTTAGACAAGTAACTACAATAATAATGTAGAATGTTCAAAAATGTATTTGTCTCTTCAAGATAAGCACTCTGCCAAAATACGAGGTCTGAAATACACCAGCTCTTCTAGGAAAGAGCAGCGCTCAAAGAACAAACTCCCTGGAGAATACTAGTCACTTAGCTGCAGTCTTTTCTGGAGTGCTGGAGGAATGCCTGGTGTCATCTGGTACAGGAACGAAGAAAAGAATTGCCTCAAAAGTCCTGAATACAAGGATGACAGCAGGGGCTGGACTGCCAAACCAGATGCTGAGATCAGGAAGCAAAACAAAGCCAAACAGGGAGTCATGCTTCACTCTGCTATTTATAGCCAATCAGGAAAGCAGTTGAGTTTCCACATGTGGATGAGTCACCACACCCAATTAGAAGCACATGTCTACACCTGTTCACATTAGCAAACAAACATTGGTTAAACAAGCATTGATAAAACGAATTGTGTAACACAGCACATTATGTTTACTTAGAAACATGAAGGGTTAACAAAGAACATAGATATGATTTAACTCTAATCCCTGGGGATGCTGAAAGATAACGGAGGAGACACCTTGGGGATTCCTGACAGCCCTCCCACCAAGGGCCCTCTCAAAGGGCAGAGCTTGGAAGGATGCAGGAGATGGATTTTTTTGTAAGACATGGAGCATGAACTGTGGACGCGAGTTCCCAGGAATTGTCCTCAAGCCCATAGCCTTTCCAAGCCAATAAATAGTGTAGAACACCACGGACGTGCCAGGAGTCAAGAATGTTGGCCACTTCAAATTCCCCTTGCCCGTGTACTTTTACCGGGGGAGGTAGTGGGTCATCGCGGGTATCAGGGGAATAGGGACGGAGTAACCACACATGAAACATGGGGTGTAGCTTGAAATCATCTGGCAATTTCAGTTCTATTACCACAGGATTGATGATTTTGGCAATAGGAAAGGAGCCTAGAAATCAGGGATTTAATTTTCTGGATCCTGCAAGATGGAGATTTTTTGATGAGCGCCACACCGGATCGCCTATCTGATAAGAGGGAACAGGTATCTTTCTTTTGTCTGCTTGTTTTTTTTTACTTGAGCTTGGTAGAGTTTTAAATGGTGTTGTAATTGTTTCTGAATCTCCTGTAACTCTATATGGTATTTATGTACTGATGGGTCTCTTGTGGATGTTTGGGACCCAGTTATAGGTAGCATTCTTGGGTGCAGACCAAACAAACAGTAAAATGGGGATACTTATGTAGCCATGTGGACCCTGTTGTTATATACAAATTCAACAAGAGGTAAAGCCTTATCCCACTCAGTAGACCTTGTGTCAATGTAACATCTCAGGATTTGCTCCAGTGACTGGTTGGCACGTTCCATCTGCCCATCTGTTTGTGGATGATATGCAGAGGACAAGCGGACGTCCATACCGACAGAGGAACAGAAGCAACACCAAAACCGTGATGTAAATCAGGGGCCACAATCGGAAACAATTGTGGTGGGCAACCCGTAAAGCCGTACAATGTGTTGGGCAAACAAACCAGAGAGCTTGGAAGCCGTGGGGAGGCATTTTAATGGAACAAAATGAGCCATTTTAGTTAGGTAATCTACAACCACCCATGTGACAGTGTGTCCATTGGAAGCTGGGAGATCAGAAATAAAATCCATACTTATGGTATGAAATGGGGCCATTGGAATTGGCATGGGAAGTAACAATCCTGTGGCTGGAGTATGTGGGGTTTTAGCCCGAACACAGGTGGGACAAGTCTGAACGAAGCTTCTGACATCCTGCACAAGTGTGGGCCACCAAAACCATCTTTGACAGAGATCTAACATCTTTTTCTCACCTGGGTGACTTGCGAGGACAGAATCATGTCCCCAATGTAACACTGTATCCCGTAATTCTTTGGTAGGGACGTACATCTGATCAGCATGGTATAGTAAACCCTCTTTTTCATACACATCAGTTGAACAGGGAACCTTGTGTTGGGCTACCCGTATTTTCTCAAGGAACTATTGGGAATTGCACACATCCACGATATGTTCTGGGGGTATAATGCATCTGACTTGTTCTAGCTCAACATCAGAGGAGAAACCCATCCTAGACAACGTGTCTTCCTTTTGTTGTGTAGTACCAGGCCCATAGGTGATTATAAAGTCAAACTCGTTGAAGAATAGAAGCCAGCATAATTGATGAGGCGTCAGGGCCTTGGTAGCTTGAAAAAACTATAAATTACGGTGATCTGTGTAAATAGTTGCGGTGTGTCTAGCGCCTAGTAGGTGGTGACGCCATTCCTGGAAGGCAAGCTTGATGGTCAGACGTGCCCGCTCCGCCAGCATGTAAGTTTGCTCTGCGGGTAGCAATCACTTTGAGAAGTAAGCTACTGGATGGAAATGTCCAGACTCAGGATCTCGTTGAGACAAGAGACCGCCCACTGCCATTTGGGAAGCATCTGCTTCCACGAAAAATGGCTGAGCTGGGTCAGGATGATGGAGAAGGGGTGCTTCATTGAATGTGTTTTTAAGATGTTGGAAGGCATTCTCCACTTCTGCATCCCAGAGGAAGTTAACCCCCTTTCGTAGAAGACAAGTTATAGGAGATACCACGGTAGAAAAGTGGGGTATAAATCTCAGAAAAAAAATTGGAAAGCCTAAAAACTGATGGATCTTGGGGCTACCCAATCCAGGATGGCCTGTACCTTGGACCTATCCATGGATATTCCATTGGGAATGATCACATATCCAAGGAATTCTACAGTTGTAGCGTGAAAAACACATTTTTCCAGCTTGGCAAAGAAATGATGCTCACAAAGCTGTTGTAAAACTGCTCTTACATGCCCTATATGTTCCTCAGTGGAAGACTAATAGATCAAAATGTGATCTATGTATACCACTACACAGATATCCAGAAACTCCTGCAGCACATCATTGATGAAAAATGTAAATGCTGCAGGAGCGTTATACAACCCGTGGGGCATCACTGTGTACTCAAAGAGTCCGAATTTAGTTTGGAACACCGTCTTCCACTCATCTCCCTTCATCACTCGGATCAAGTGGTAGGTGCCCCGGAGGTGGAGTTTAGTATAAATGATCGACTGACGTAACTGATCTAAAAGTACCGGGATCAACAGAAATGGATACCGATTTTTTATGGTCACTTTGTTCACTGCACGATAATCTGTATAGGCGTGCAGCTTGTGAATCTTATTGGGCACGAACAACAAAGACGACGATACTGGTGACGTTGAATGACGAATCAAACCCTTAGCCAATAGATCATCCAGGTAGTCTCGCAGGTATCGATTCTCAGGCTCATAAAGAGCATACACCCAACTACATAGTAGTGTTGCCCCTGGAATCAAGTCTATACGACAATCTTATGACCTATGTGGCAGCAGCTGGGTGGCCTTCTGTTCACAAAAGACGTCAAGGAAGTCTTTATATGGTACAGAAATGGCCAGTGTGTCGTCCAGCTTGATAGCCATACTATGTGTGGACCCACATTGCAAGGGTGTCACTAGTAATGGTTTGTCTTGGTAACAGGAGTGCCAGCAATGTTTAGAGTCTAATGTCACTGTCCTTGCTGCCCAGTCAATTTTGGGATTGTGTAACTGAAGCCAGGGTATCCCCAAAATGGCTCCAAAATACCGGGGTATCTATGAGGTCAAACTGAATTTGTTCTGTATGGTTGTTTCTACAAAGCATTGGCAAGGGTGTTGTTTGATAAACGATAAGCCCGGAGGACAATTCTGAGCCATCCATGGCTCTGACTGGTTCAGGGATGTCTTTTCTGACAGTCGTAATACTTAGGGTTTTAGCCAATCCCAAGTCTAAAAAGTTTCCCAGAGTCAAGCAATATGGGAATGACCTTCCAAACCTGAGGGGACAACACTAACGTCACAATAAGAGTTAGATGTCGAGGTACTGACTGGTGGTATTAGCCAGAATTTGTGAGACCATATTAAAAGAAGCGCTCAAAAAAATGGTCTCAGAAGTTACCGAGCCAGTTAGTTTTCCCCCTGGTCAGGAAGAGAGAATTCAGGCCCTGTTACCGCTCCGATGGCTTTCTTTGGAGCAGTAGGCTTGTTAGGACATTCCCGAGCAAAATGCCCAGCTGCAGTATAAACACAGTTTCAATATTTTCCTACGTTCTTTCTCTTCCTTGGGTAGTGGGCCCAACACACTGCCAATTTTCATGGGTTCAGGTGCATCATGAGTGGGAATGGTGGACTCCTTTTTCTCAGTTTTAAGCACTATTAAGCATGTGTCACCCCAGAAATGTTCTCCCTTATGTTCACTCAAGTGGTGATCCAATCGTACCACCAGGTCAATGAACTCGGAACACTCCGTAGGAGGTTCCACAATTTGGGCTAGAACATCCTTGAGATCGTCCCAAAGGGCACAATAGAAGAAGGAGGTCCTCTTCTCCTCGAGCCACTCAGTCTCTGCTACCAACCAACTGAAAGAGGTGATATAGGACAGTAGATCCTTGTTTCCCTGGTGCAAATTCAGCCACTCATAGTCACTGGCTTGCATGAGGAGGTGTTTGGCCAACAGTTTCCGCAAGGCTTCCTTGAACCAGTTGAAATCATACAGTATAGGGTCATTGCGCTCCTCCAGCGGAATAGACCAATTAGCTGCATCGCCTCAAAAATAAGAGATAATAAAAGCTACCTTTGCAGCATCGTTGGAGAATGTAGTTGCCTGACACAAAAACTGTAGCTGGCACTGGTTAAGAAAAATGTTGAACTTGGCACTATCTCCAAACAACCTTTCTGGAGGAGCTAAGGGCACAGGGGTTGGTGTTGTGACCATTACCTGCATGGGTTGTGAGGTGGAAGTGGTTGGGCATGAATCAGGTCTAGGAACATGATTAGACGGGTCAAACCGAGGGGCACGTAGTACTGGAAATCTTCGTTTTAGTTTGACTCCTCCCCAGGGAGTGTCTTGTGGTGTATACTGCTGTAGTTCAGTGTGCAACTCCCGGATCTCTTGCTTAAAGGAAAGAACTTCCTCCTGTAATCCCGCAAGGGCCCTAGTTAAATGTAATAAAGATGGAGCACCCTGATCAGCTGGTAAAGCCTGTGCTAAACCTTCGAAAGTACCCATTGAGGAATCCATCACCCAGGCAGCCCTGTATGTTGTGGCTTGGCTTTATGTCGGGACGAGCCACTCACCTGAAAAGCAGGATGTCTGCAGGGGCGATGGTATGCCCTCTGACCTCCTGGAACACCTCTTGGCACTTCCCGGTAGACACAGAAACCCAGGCAGGTGTTCCAAAAAGAAAGGGGAAATGGAAGAGAAAGAGACAAAACACTGCACGTCTTGACGGTCCAGCCAGGCACCCTGTATCTTTGGGGGAGCAGGTCGTTGTTGACAGAGTGATAGTAGAGTTAGTGCACTCAACTTCCTTGAAACTGAATATCTCTTTCTGATATCGGCACGGGAGCGGTAGGAGAACATCGGGATGCTCCTGCACTTTTCTTGGATAATAATAACTGTTAGCACAATTACTAACACTGCATTACCAAAAACCCAAACTGAGTACCATAACAATAAGTACTGTGACACTAGGCATTGCTTCATAGAGATTCACTGTTGGTCACTACAATTAGAACTGTGGTTGCACTTATCATGCACAAGAAAAACAAACAAGGACATTCATTATATCACATATAACTTTCCTGCATGCATAGGGTTAAACTAAAAGGAACAAAACAATCCAAGAAATACAAATGTCCACTCTGGGTTTAAACAGTTTGGGTGGCACAGTTTGGTTTGGTTCCACTGTGTGTGTGAAAAACCATTCAAAAGCAAATTCCTCAGACCTGAAACACAGGCATGAATGACACAATTTCATTCCAAGAGTTATGCTATTAGAGAAAGAAAAGTCACATAAATGCTCTTTTAAAATTGCACTGTCACTTTTTGTAGTACTTGAGCTCACGCAGATTTCCTGAAACACATTTAGGCAATAATAATGCAATAATAATGTAGAATGTTCAAAAATGCATTTGTCTCTTCAAGATAAGCATTCTGCCAAAATACGAGGTTTGAAATACACCAGCTGTTCTAGGAAAGCACAGCGCTCAAAGAACAAACTCCCTGGAGAATACCAGCCACTTAGCTGCAGTCTTTTCCGGAGTGCTGGAGGAATGCCTAGTGTCAGCTGGTACAGGAATGAAGAAAAGAATTGCCTCAAAAGTCCTGAATAAGAGGTTGACAGCAGGGGCTGGACTACCAAATCAGATTCTGAGATCAGGAAGCAAAACAAAACCAAGCAGGGTTCACTCTGCTATTTATAGCCAATCAGGAAAGCAGTTGAGTTTCGACATGTGGATGAGTCACCACACCCAATTAGAAGCACATGTCTACACCACACCTAATTAGAAGCACATGTCTACACCTGCTCACATTAGCAAACAAGCATTGGTAAAACAAGCATTGTTAAAACCAATTGTGTAACACAGCACATTATGTTTACTTAGACACATGAAGGTTTAACCAAGAACAGAGATATGATTTAACCCTAATCCCTGGGGATGCTGACAGATAAGGCAGGAGGCACCTTGGGGATTCCTGACAGTCACACCCTTTGATCGCTGCAAAGCACTAAGGAGCCTCTCAGATTTTGACTGATGCTTCATGACTTTTATCCCAGGTGGCAATGTTAGTCCCCACATTTTGTGCCCTCATCGTCTACAAATCGCCAGTTGACATTAAACAAAAGTATATCTATGAGTCAAACAAAGGAGCACTCTGGTGTCCAGCTGCTTTCATAGAACATCACATGAAATTGTCGAAGGAGGACTAACTATATTTTATCTGTAGCTTTGATGAAACATGCGGCCTTCGACTCTATCCTCTTTGGCGTTTTTAAGTCTTTTTGTTCCACATCAATTCTAGCACAGGCAGGAAGAGGGAAAGTGGGTTTAGCTATTTTCATGTCTATAGCTATTAAACTTGAAGGTCAAGGTACTGATTTCTAAACCTTGCTATCAGATTCTAAAATTTCACCAGCCTAAATCTACTATTTAACCAATTTCTACTACAACTTCTTTTTACCAAAATCAGTGGGTAACATTGAAGTGTTGGAGAATTTCTTTATTGTATTTGGGTATAGTGAGAGAAATCATGTATTAATCATTCGGGCAGGTGGGGTTTCTGATGTTCTAGGGACTGATGTTGCCCACTTTAATCATTTGGCTTATGGGCAATGAGAGCATCACTCCTTTCCCAACATTTGTAGGAAGAGAAAAGAGAAGCATCATAGATTTTGTGTTATTAGCAGATACCCTTTCCCAAAAACTGGTGAGTTATGAGGCGTGCCTCTTGCCCCTTACTGACTTATAATCTCATCTCATCCTTGTAAGTTTTTCTATTTCTCTGCACTCCAGGACAAATAGCTTGATCAGTATTCCAATATAGTATTAATTTAATAAGGGAGCCCATATGAAATAGGAACACGTCAAACCATGCAATTTCTTTCAAGAATTGATCACCAACACCTGAGGATATTGCCTGTTGTCTTTTGGCTACCTCAAAGCCTAGAAAGATTAGAGAAAGTTTCATTGCAATTTGTGGCATCCTGTCTTTCATGTTAATTAGAAAGAGGCCACACAGAGACCGCTCTTTAACTCGTGGTTTAGCTTTGAGTGCACCTGAGCACTCAAAGCCTTAAAAAAGGCAACTAATGAGATCCCACTGCCTACATATGGCAGACAAAATGTCTGCATGATTGATTATATTATACTACGTGGTGTGTTTAATTCTTAATATTCATTAGCCTTGTAGTCCAGTACAAAGAAAAACAGGGCCATTGGAATAAAATCCTTTTCTAGTACAGCTGCCCCAGCTGCAGCTCCAGACAGTATTGAGTAGGGCTAGGGCGCCAGCTGGGCAATGCCACCATTACATTTAGCGCAACAGGAGAGAGAAGAATACTTGCACCCTATAGTGCATAATATGGCTGTGACAGTTATCACCTTAAAATTGAATGTCCTGAGGTGACCACCAAATGTACTGCTACTGTGCCACTACATAATATTAAACAAATGTTTTGCTCAGAGCACTGGTTAAAAAAAAAAAAAAAAAACGTTCTTGATATAGCTATTCCTGCTGGTCCAACATCACGGCAGGAAATAGCAGCCCAGCTGCGGCGGAAGAAGCTGGAGGCCATGGGGGCTGAGTACCAGCAGCTGTTGATCCTCGAGGAAGAGGAGGATGAGGCAACAGCAGTTGCTGCCAATACTCAGGGTCCCAGCCAGGTCCCTGCGCCTCCAGCCCAGCAACACCTCCCCGCAGTTCCAGGGCAGGCACACGCAATCATATCATCCCTGCTGCCCCCCCCTCAGAGACTGTGTTCCACCACCTCATCCTTCAGAGGCTGGTGCTGTTAGAGGCATGTCAGGCACATATGGAGGGGCTCCTCAGAAGTATCCTGGCCCGACTTTAGTACCCTCCTCTGCCACTTTTTTATTTTGATGGGTGGGACTTGCTGTGGGTGGAAAGGGAAGGAATGGGTTTTTGTAGGACTTTATGTTTTAGGTATTCCTCAACATGGACAAATGTACAGTGTTTTGGAACATTGGTTGGGGAAGGGGACATTTGTTTGGGGATAGGGGTGGGCCAGTTGTGGGAGGAAGACATGGGTATTTATTATTTTTGTTAGGGATGGGGTTTGAATAAATAGTTATTTCAGTTCTTTATGCATAAAACTTTTTTTGGGGTGTTTTACTTTTCAAAATCTGCTGATAGTGTATTCCTTTTAGGGCAACATGTTTTACAAATCTGCTGATAGTGTATCACAATTATTTATGCTGTTAGATAACCTTGTCCTAATACTCTCCTAGTCTCTGCAGTGCATTCTTCAAAGGTTGACCCATATGAGTGGGGCAGAGTGGTTTGCCATTGCCAATTACATTGCCTGAACTAAAAGTATGACAATGCACCATAATTCTCTTACCTGAATGGATGAAGCAAGCGCTGCATGGTATCTCAAGGTAACATGGTGGTGTAGTAATAGCATGCTAGCACACTAACAGTGAAGGCATCGAAAGCAAGGTCCCACTCCACCTTGGTGAACTCAAATGAAGACACTGCACACTGAGTTGAAGTTCCTTCTACCAAATCTGCCCCACTAAGTGTGTGAATAATCAGTGGTATAAATTATTAAGTAACACCTCAATAAATCACAGAGCCTGGGGGAAGAGGGTTAGGGATTTGATGAACTGATGGGAAACGGATTTTAGGAAAGGTGTGACAAAAAAGACAAACACTATACAAACACAATATTCATCTGGGAAATTATCTGTAGCCTGTTGTGGGAGGAATAGGAAAACATGAATATGTAAGACACAGATAACTTTACATTCTGTAAGCCCCAGTGAGACCCAAGTTGTATATATTTAAAATGTTTGTTCACCTACATTTGCAAAATAGTACATATAATTAATCTTGGGATGAAGCTAACACACACAGTTCCAAAAAAATAATATTGAAAGAAAATTATAATAATCTGTATTGCCAGAATGGGTGGTGCATCTGCAATCTTCTTGGATTTCACCGTCAATCATCTTGAGTTCCTGCCTGAAGTGGTCCGATAAGGTGAGCATGAGTGTTATGGTACAGGAGAAGAGAAGGCCTGCGGATTGTAAAACTGAAATGATTATCAAGATATTGTAAATCAAGAAAGATGGAACAGAAGGTAAGCTTCATGAGGAGTAGTGTACCAAGAAGACTCAGCGGTGGCAGAGCAAGAGCAAAGTCCTTTGCGATCATTCATTTTTTGACTGATGTGCGATCAACTAAGTGCGAGCAATTACAACAACCAGGAATTACAGACATGTGTCAGCATGTATTGCGTAGATCAAACTCACAATTATCATGATCATCATGACAATTCGCCAAGGGCACATGCAAAATGGGACATCATCGTCCATCACAAGTCTGTCTCCTCAAGTTTCCTACAACAGGCCCCCCACCCAACCACGTAGTTTCATGTTTGAGCCCGCCAGCAGACACGCACAACAGAATTGCATTTCCCAAATCAAGTAATTGACGCACCTCTCACCAACAGTCCACAGATTGGAGTAGGCCTCTTAGATTCATCCTCACATCATCCATACTGATTTCCATGAAGTAGATAACTTCATTATTATGGCAGTTGTTAAAGTTCTCAAATCATTCTCTAATTCCTTCCATCTTCCTCCAGACTCTGATTAAAGATTATTATGTCCAACTCCCTACCAACTGCTCCAGAGAGTCACAGTTTCCCAATCCAATTGAGATAGAGCGATCTGTAGCCCCCAGTATGAAGAACAACAAGAGAAACATTGAGAAGGTTTTTTTTCTGGACTAGAATTTTGTTTGTTAGCTAAATGGACTGGTCTGGTCTTCTTTGACAACGTGAGCCAGTAGGCAAAGCACTAGGAAACAAATCAGTGTGAAAACGCTGACAAACAAATTTTGCTAGTTTCAAAAGGGAAAGTAAAATCACCTTAGGAAAAAATGATCACCCATTATCATTTTTATGCTTCCAACATTGTAAATCGATCATGATACAAACACAAGCCAGCGTAATAATATATATTAAACAATATAAACACCCACTCTCCCTATCTGCCACCACTAGACATGAGTCACACGAACAATCTCAATTCTCAACATTGAAACAGGTATCCCTTATCTCAATGCTTTAGAAGGCAGGTCGCTCTCCGCTCCGCCACCCAGCACCACCTCCTCACCGTTCCATCCCCTTTGTTCCTCTCAGCTCCCCAGCCACTCCGTCCCCTGCGGCCCCTTCCGCCTCCCCCCTCCACCTCACCGTTCCATTCCCTTTGTCTCTCTCAACTCCCCAGCCGCTCTGTCCCCTGCGGCCCCTCCCGCCTCTCCCCTCCACCTCATTGTTCCATTCCCTTTGTCTCTCTCAGCTCCCCAGATACTCTGTCCCCTGCGGCCCCTCCCGCCTCCACCTCACCGTTCCATTCCCTTTGTCTCTTTCAGCTCCCCAGCCGCTCCGTCCCCTGCGGCCGTTCCATTCCCTTTGTCCCTCTCAGCTCCCCAGCCGCTCTGTCCCCTGCGGCCCCTCCCACCTCCCCCTTGACCTCACTGTTCCATTCCCTTTCTCTCTCTCAGCTCCCCAGCCGCTCCGTCCCCTGCGGCCCCTTCCGCCTCCCCCTCCACCTCACTGTTCCATTCCCTTTGTCCCTCTCAGCTCCCCAGCCGCTCCATCCCCTGCGGTTCCTCCCGCCTCCCCCCTCCACCTCACCGTTCCATTCCCTTTGTCCTTCTCAGCTCCCCAGCCCCTCTGTCCCCTACAGCCCCTCCCGCCTCCCCCTCCACCTCACCGTTCCATTCCCATTGTCTCTCTCAGCTCCCCAGCCGCTCCGTCCCCTGCGGCCTCTCCCCCAGCCTTCCCATTTGTCCAACCATCCCTCCTCCCAGCTGCCACTCCCTCCCCACCCCATTTATGGAAGCCGCGGCGCGATTGCGCCAAGACCGCGCACAGCGCCAGTCCCCCTGGCCCTCGCAGACAAGCCTACTCCCCGTTATCCTCCACTCACTCAACCCAGGCCCTCGCCCCACCTGCACCCTTTCCAGCCCCACACACACTCATGGCCCCTTCACTTGCCACATCTGTCATTTTTCCTGCTCCTCCTCCCCCACACCACACACCAACCACAGCGACCCCCCCGACAACTCACACAACACCCACAACGCAACACACACCTGCTCTGCTTCCAACCCCACCAACCAGCCCCACAGCACACCACCTCACAAACAGAACACACCCTGCAACAACACCCTCATGCACCACACCAACACCACCCACCACAACCGTCTCAACTGCCTGCTCCTCAACACCCGCTCCCTTCACAAACATGTCATAGAACTCTGGGACCTCATCACATCACAATCACCTGACAGTGCCTTCCTGACGGAAACCTGGACCAGCCCCTCCTCAGAACCCGACATAGCCATCGCCACCCCCAAGGGACACAAACTCCAACGTAAAGACCGCCTCAACAGGCCAGGGGGTGGCATCGCCATCCTACACAGGGACACCATCAAAGTCACCACCAGCTCCCAAGACACTATTGACAACTCAGAACACATGCACTTCTTAATCCACATTAACAACAACTCCACCCTCAGAGGTACACTAATCTACAGACCACCAGGACCACGCCCCGCCTTCTGCGACACCATCGCTGACACCATCAGCTCGCACGCCCTCACCTCCACAGACTACATCCTCCTCAGTGATTTCAACTTTCACTTGGAGAGCCTACAAGACCACAACTCTTCATCCCTCATAGACAACCTCACCAACCTTGGATTCAAACAACTGGTCACTGCACCCACCCACTCAGCAGGACACACGCTCGATGCAATTTTCACCTCAAGCCAACACATAGCCTACACCCACACCACCGAACTCCTCTGGACTGACCACCACTGCATCCACTTCTCCTTCACCAAACCCCTGCAAACCACCATCACCACACCACACCCTAACGCATGTGGGACAAGATCCCCACAGAACGCCTGAACTCCCAACTGGCTCACAACCCCCCCCCACACCGACGACCCCAACACAGGAGCCCACAACCTCTCTAAATGAATCACCACCTGCGCAGACACACTAGCCCCCCTCAGAAAATACATCGCCACCCGCAACATCAAGAACGCCCCATGGTTCACCGGAGAACCCCAAGACTCCAAGAGCAAATGCCGCCAAGCGGAGAAAATATGGCGACAAGAACCCTCTACAACCAAATTCTCCACCCTCAAAGCCACCATTCACACCCATCACCAACTCATACGCACCGCCAAAAGAGACCACTACAAGACACGCCTTGACAACAACTCTCAAAACAGCAAAGAACTCTTCACCATCATTAATGAACTAGCCAAACCCAAAGCCAGCAACATAGACCCTTCACACACACAGCCCCTATGTGACGCCCTCTCCATCACTTCCACCACAAAATCCTGGACATCCACAACAGCTTCACACCACACCCACCCACCCCACACACCTCTCACTCACCCAACTCAACCCCCACTCATGATCCCCCACCACACTCACCACCTGGGCCCCCACCACACACGAAGAAACCGAAAAAAACATGAACTCCATCCGCTCCGGATGCCCCACCGACCCCTGCCCACATCACATCTACAACAAAGCAAGCCCAACCATCGCCCCCATACTCTGCGACATAATCAACTCCTCCTTCGACTACACCACCCACCCAGACCCCTGGAAGCACGCGGAAATCACCGCTCTCCTAAAAAAAAACAAAGCCGACCCAGAGATCCTCTCCAACTATCGCCCCATCTCCCTCCTCCCCTTCCCCGCCAAGGTCGCCGAGAAACAAGTCAACACCCGCCTATCCCACTACCTCGAAGAAAACAACACTCTCAATCCGGGTTCAGCAAGAACCACAGCACAGAAACCGCCCTCATCGCATGCACTGATGACATTAGGACCAAAGTCGACAAAGGCGAGACCGTCGCACTCATCCTTCTAGACCTCTCCGCAGCCTTTGACGCTGTCTGCCACTACACACTCCGCACACGCCTCCACAACATAGGAATTCGCCACAAAGCCTTAGACTGGCTCACCTCCTTCCTCACTGACCGGACCCAGAGAGTCCGCCTTCCACCTTTCCACTCCACCACCACCAAGATCATCTGCGGAGTCCCCCAAGGGTCCTCTCTCAGCCCCACTCTCTTCAACATTTACATGATCCCCTTAGCCAACATCCTCCGATCCCACAGAATCACTATCCTCTCTTACACAGATGACACCCAACTCATCCTCTCCCTCACCCGCAACCCCACTACCGCCAAAACCAACCTACATGCAGCTCTCCTCGACACCGCCAACTGGATGACAACTAACCACCTCAAGCTTAACTCCAACAAAACCGAGATCATCATCTTCGGCCCTAACAAAACCGCCCTAGGACCCGCACCCACCCCCGCAAACCACGCAAGCAACCTCAGCATCATCCTGGACCCTTCCCTCTCCATGACACAGCAAATCCCAGAGACCAGGAAGACAGTCACCCATGCACTCATCCGCAGAAGACTAGACTACGGTAATTCCCTCTATGTAGGCACCACACTCAAACTCACACGCAAACTCCAGAGAATCCAGAACACAGCTGCGTGCCTCGTCCTTGGCATCCCCCGCCACGTACGAATCTCACCACACCTCAAAACCCTTCACTGGCTCCCCATAAACAAGAGAATCATATTCAAGATCCTCATACACGCACATAAATCCCTCCACAACACCGGCCCTACATACCTCAACAAAAGAGTGAACTTTCACACTCCCACCCGCAACCTCCGATCAGCCACACTCGCCCTAGCCACAGTCCCCCACATCCTACGTACCACCACAGGAGGCAGGTCCTTCTCCTACCTCGCCCGCAAAACCTGGAACTCCCTCCCAACCAACCTCTGCAAAACCAAAGACCTCCTGCTCTTCAGAAAGAACCTCAAAACATGGCTTTTTGAACAATGACCCTCCTGCCACCCCCCCCCACCCCCCCAAGCGCCTTGAGACCCTCACGGGTGAGTAGCGCGCTTTATAAACTTTTTTGATTGATTGATTGATTGAATCGTTGAGGAATATAGCATTACTTACCTGTTCAAATCATTAGTGGCACATTTCTGATCCTCTTTGATTCAGGAACCGAAACACACATTGGCCAGTAAGCTGTAAACCAAATATCTGGGACAGTACTGAAAGTAGGCAAAAAGAAAGGATAGCCACAGAATGGAACAGGAATTGTCTCTCAAATCTCCTTGAAGTGATTTTTTTTTTTTTTTTCTCAAAGCAGTTCATCAATAGTAGAAAGTAAAAAGTCCTATGGTGCCCTAAGTCTAGTCAGGGGAGTAGAGTTCATCCTTAAAGTCAGGTGGTTCAAATAGAGGTTTGTCAGCTAACACACTACCGTGACCTCAGTCTGACCAATCATCCCCCTCATCCACTTCCTGTTGTACTTCAGGTATGCTGTAATTTATTTTGATCATGGTTAGTCTTTCAACGTTTTGGGGTGAGAGACTGGTCCTTCTCAATGTGACAACTGTGCCAACTGCACTAAACACATGCTTAGCAGACTGGCTACAGGGCAAGCCAGATACTTTATTGCCAGCCTGCTAAGCACTGGCCATTGGTGCTCCTATCCATACAATACACCAATGGGTTTTGATCCCAATAGACCTCCGCTGTGCCATCCAGGTAGGCCTGTACCATCCTCTCAATAGTCATTGGTGCTCCACCTTGCTCGAGCTCTTTTGCCTTCGCCTCTGCAGTGGACTTAAGCTCTGCCTTTAAAAACCAATCAAATGCAAATTTTGGGGCTACTGCTCCTGTTCCTCGAATGCTGCTTGTGTTGATTTTGGCTGTTGTGAGCCAATAGAACTGCCCACAGGCTCTATGGAAGTTGTAGGCTGTACCCCAGAAATTCTGCCCGTGAGTGGCCCTTCTAATTTCCAGCCATTCTTTTTATAGGTCTCTGGCTTGCTCAGCAATCCATGTCATGTAGGTTGAAACATGACAGTCAGAAAATGGAATGAAAGTGGTCAGTAATTGTTTGTACAGTGGGTCAAGAATTGTGGCACAGATTTTCCATCCACACCTGTGTACATTTCAGACACCTTTTTAAGCTGTTTCTGCAGCATATGCACTAATGGGATAGATTGGCCCTTGGAACTGCCCTTATTGCTGACTTCCTTTGTGAAAATTTCAAAAGGAAGGAGTATCTCTGTCAGGCATTTGACCGGGCCCCATTGGTCCATCTCAATGATCATGCCTTTTACAGTTGCATTCCCCCTTTGCATGACATATTCATTGATTAGTCTGTACTGCTCAAACAGACGTTGTACAATGTAATAAGTAGAATTCCAACATATTTGCACCTCCTGTATGAGGGGTTTAACTGGCATTCTATTATCATGCTGGATAATCCTCACCAGCTTATGGGCTTTAAAATAATGGCTAAAATTTGTGCAGATTCTTCTGCATTTGGACAGTAAGCTGCTTGCTGACTCGGGGTTCTTTTTTGAGGAAGTCCTGCACAATGATGTTTATGCAGTGCGTCAAAAACAGGACCCTGAACAGACACCATCTGACATGGCCTTAACTATATTACTGCCATTGTCTATGGCAACAAATCCATTGTTAAGCCCTCTTGGGCACAGCCATTCAAAGACCTTGTTATTAAAGTCATCCAAGATGTTTGCAGCTGTATGGAATTTCTTCATGGTGAACATTTCTACTGTTGCATGCTTCAAAGCATTATTATACATTTCAGCTATGTCAACATCTGCAGGTATCATTTCTCTAACCCCCACAAAAGAGAGCTAGTATGCAGTGAGGTACATGCAATCAGCGGCTTGGCAACTGGCCCACATATCTGTCAGCAGGTTGATTGTCTGGACAGCACTCTGCAGCAAAGCTTGTTTAACCAATTCCAGCACATCGTGGAACAACAACTCTGGTGAATTAATTCAGACTGGGAACCTTCCATTTTGGGCAGATAGGCGCCACAAATTATAGAAACCCACTCCTTCCACAAAAGAAAAAGGGAGGAGGTCCAACACTAACATTTTAGCTAGCTTCCTATTGTACAAACGTGCCTTTGGGTGATTGCGTACGTACTGCCCCTCCTACCTAAACATGGCAGTAATAGTAGCCTAGAACTTTTTTTTTTGCTGGGGCCGCTGATGCAAGTGATTAGAAGGTGGTGGTAGGCTCAATGTGTGTCTCAGGGGGGCAACCCTTGTAGGTTCTTGCTTTGGTGTTTCAACCTGACTCTGAGTCTTCCTGTGCCATTGCGATGTTGCTGATGTGCGCGACAATACTACTGCACTGCTGGGTACAGGGAAGATTTGCGTGACAAAAATATCACCCTCTTCTTCACCTTCACCTTTTACCATGATCGGATCAGATTCCCTGCTTTCAACACCTTCACTAACACCACTTGCAGGCTTTTGGCCACTAAGGTATGCCTCCCAGCAGATTGTGTGGTATTTTCTCAAATGGGTTGTTTGGTCTCCAGTTTCATAGTTTGTATCAAGCTTACCCTGACTAACACTTGCTCAGCAAATGGAGCATACTGCAACGTTTGGCTCCTTTTCACTAACTATAAAACTGTAAATAAGTCCCAAACTGGGGAGGTCAACTTTCTAACACTGGGGCCACTGCCAATGTCTGAGAAGCGACTTTAGCTGGATGTTCATTTGATGACATTTACCTCTCTGCAATGCCTTCTTCTAATGAGGTGGCTCTGGATGTAGGTCATAAGCCAGGGCCCTGTAAATATGGAAGCTGGTGATGGTGGTGGTATCTGTGCCACATCCCCCGGAGCAGGTTGAGAAGGTGGGGTAATGTTTGACTCCACTGGGCCTGGGCTAACATCCATGATGACTGGCTCATTGTCAGACTTGTCATCGTCTTCTTCTTCATCTATAACTCCAAGGCTTTCAGGAACCTTCCTTTTCACGCTGCCTCTCCTGGCCTGTCATAGACTAGGGGGAGCCTAGATCATCAGAAGGGGACTTGAAGAAGCAGATGGCACAGATCTGGAAGACAGTTGATCTTGTGAACGAGGGGCTTCTTCGGCTTCCACTGTATGAAGCTCAACATCCTGATGTGCTCCTACTTCGGGAAGAACTGCTAACGCTGGCTGAGGCTGTTGTTGTCCACTGGCCTGCGTTTGCGGCAGCGATTGGATACTACTTTGAGAAAGAGAGAAGTCCAATTCAACGTCACTGCTTGTTGATGTTCCTGTGATTAGAGAGGCTGCCTCTGTGCCAGACATGGGATTGGTGCTAGTTTGGATTGGGGCCGCTCATGCTGAAGTGCTGCTCTCAGCTTGTAACCAGAGGCAGGTGCGGCAGGCACACGTTTTTGCCCAAAAAAACATCTGGGATGACATATCAGTGGTGGGAAGCTCCTTCTTATCACTGCCCGCTTACTTGGTAGCAGCTTTCTTTGGGGCCATCTTGAAGCTGTCAGTTGGCAGTAGCACTTAGCTTCACAAGCTGAAGAGATGTCCTTGCGGTTGTGAGTGTAGTCACATGTTTCGTCGTGGACAAGCCTTCTGTTTGGCAGTACTGTGAGCGATGTCCCTTTCTCTTTGTGCACTTAAAAGCAACCATGCAAGAAGGAACTATGAAACGTGGCATTGTTACAGTTGCATTAGTAGTAGAAACAGTATAATTTAATGGTTATTTAACTAAATTTTTAAATAATTATGAAATACAGTGTATTCATTCATAAAATCACACCACCAATAACTTTCATTATCATGTATAGTCTTGAAGGATTAGAAAGATCAACAACTACAACATACAGAAGGTAACTGTTAGCTTTATCTTCCTGCATCAAGTTGACATGTGGCACTCCGGGAGGTACTAGTGACAAATGGAATAATAATCCTTGAATAATGTAATGTAGTGCAACTGTACACCTATGCTGAAATGGAGGATAAGGGGGGAAATGGTAATTTAAAAACAAAAAATGAAATTAAAAAAAATAAATAAATTTACAAAAATCTAAAACCAAGAAAAAAAATGTACACAAAATATTTAAGTATTATTATTTGTATTATTATTATTAATATTATTATTAGTAGTATTCTTCATATTATTATTATTATACTATTATAACATTAAATAAAATAAAGTTTGTACAACAAATTAGAAAAAATAACATTTTTTTTTAAATAGCATTAAATTACTGGTGAATTAGGGGAAGGGGACTACCATGGGAGGCAAGAAGTAGTGGAGGTGAAAAATGCAATAAGAAGTATATAATAAAACATAGAAAACTGCTCATACTGTACATAATATTAACAAGCATTGACCTACTAGGCCTGAATAACACACAAAATGGCCGCTAGCAACATGGTCAAACAACAACCAGCAGGAGTCATGGCTACCACAACAAAGAAGAACACATGCAGGCCTAAAACCGGCTGCCTACATAAAATGGGCATCAGACACATGGTCAAACAAAAACAAGCAAGGAGACATAGATACCTCAACAAATAAGAACACATGCAGGTCTAAAGCACACTGGCTGCCTACACAAAATGGTCATCAGCCACATAGTCAAACAACAACGAGCAAGGAGGTATGGTCCCCACAATAAAGAAGAAATGCAGGCCGAAAGAATAGTGGCTGCCTATACAAAATGGCTACCAGCCACATGGTCAAACAACAAATAGCAAGGAGGCACGGCCACCACAACAAAGAAGAACACATGCAGGCCTAAATCACACTGGCTGCCTAAACAAAATAACCACCAGCCACATGGTCAAACAACAAAGAGGATGAATAGAAAACAAAAAACAAATATAGGTAGAGGACTATAATTAACTATAAAAAAAGGGGCCCGTGGCCACTTGGCATGGTGAGCAAAGACAAATGGTGGCCTATGACAAACGCTCTCATGCACTGGTCGGACTAAGAAGACACTGTTACAGGAGAAAAAAAACAGCATTAAGTCAGTAATTCTGAAACTAAGATTAAAGGGGCAAAGAATTTTACTACTTGGGCAACACCCTTACACAAGTGTTTTTAAGGTACTTGTGAAACCTCAAATACAACAAAGTCCTTAAATACAATGATATATCCAGGAGACAAAAAAAATCCAAGTGAAAAGTGACCAGGAGATGGACAAAGCAGTGTTAGGAGTCTGCTAGACAGGAACAGGAAGTTGGAGTCTCTTGGGCACTTCCTGTTGTTGGACAAAAAAGTACTGCTTCCACAACAATATCAACATGAGCAGACAATTGGAGTAGAATTTTCACTCAAATTTGTAGATTTCAGCTGCTTCAGCTTCGCCAGGTTGCAGCAGCCGTCGATTGCACTCACTTGTGCTCACCTACTTCACAAAAAATGCATCGGAAGTCGATGGCGTGGCACTAACTCTTGAGAGGGTAAAACAATCTTGTTTGTTCTCGCAAGAGACAGGAAGTCTCTCTTCTCACTTCTTGCACATGCAAAATGACAGTAAGTGTGCGCTAATGGGGGAAAACCAGAAAAAAATCCACTACGTTGCAGAGTTCAGAGTCCATTGGCAACTCTGCATTTTCTGTGGAATGCAGAGTTACCGAATTTGGCAAACTCCACGAGCGGAGCAGAGTTTTTTGGCCAGGCCTAATACAGGTAAGTGCCTTTCAATTGGCACCTATGGAGCAGGAGTCTGGGGACATGCCCCTCTAGGTGGTTCACAGGCAGTGGAGAATAAATTAATGTGTAGACTCTTAACCATTGCCAAATGCACCCCAGGTTATTTTTCACATCTAGAACTGGGCATGGGATTTCTGGAGAGCCAGTGTAGACTGGCTCCTCTACAATTCTGACTTAAAATATGGAGCACCCCTGAGACTGGTTTTTCCAGGAGAGTCTTGGAGGATTGCTTAAACTTGGAAAATAGGTTCACCATCTCCTGAATTGCTTATGTTAAGGCCACATTTAATGACTGAGGCCTGAGTCACCTTCTTGCTGACCCCCCTGGTTCCACTGGACCTATATCTAAGGACTTGGTCAAACAAATGTTTTTATCATGTTTTGAGGAGGCCAGAACACTTACGTTCTCAGACAAGGTTTTAGTACTTAAATATATTTAAATTGCTGCTAACTCAGGGATGGACCCATACTGTACGTATGGGTTGGAAACCCTGTACATAGATTTTACCTTACCAAACTATGACTAAATATGGTTAATTTCCTAGTCTCATTCCCTGAGACAGGTACCTGGATTCCTTTTCTCCTGTGTTGTCCATGTGATGCTGTCTCCTCTCAATCAATGATACACTTTCTGCTTTCTTGCACTCTGTACCACACTTGAAGACTTTGCTTTTTACACCCATTATTAGCACACATGCATTTTCATCTCATCAGAAAGGAATGTCCTTCTTGCCAATGCCTAGTCTCCCCAACATTCTCCTTTGCTGTTCTTAATTATATAATCCCTGCAATAAAACTAAGGAGGAGATTTGCTTTATAATAAACTTTTAAATGTAATTATGTCTGTCAGGAGTGATGCTATTCATAAAGACTGATTATTTTCAGTCTTTTAACTGCTTAAAATTGTTTATTGAGTATGCTTGCTCGAGCATGTTAAATGTATGTTAATCTGGGCTTTTATGGTCATATTTTAGACCAAATAAAGATTATTGACTGACTGAACAGGAAACTTCAGGTCAACACACAAAGTAAAAATTATTGTGCTATAAATCTTCATATAAATACCAGTCTATATAATTGTCAATATTTCACCACTTGTAAGGATGACAATGTACCACATCTTGGTATTGTTTTTCAGAGAACAATCCATTGACCCAAGTAAAGTCTATTAAATGAATATTACTTTCTGAGGCAAAGCTGTATTTTTCATTTCATATGTCATTACATGAACCTTTCTATAATGGCTGCACTGCAGGTCCCTGAGACCAAGGCATTTGTCAAGACATGCTAGTGGTTTATTGGACTGCAGCTGACTGATACCAACTAAGGTGGATAAAATACACTTGTCACACATAGTATTTTACTTTATGTAGTGCATGAACAATTAGGATTAGCTGCTTATTTAAGAAAATCAATCTGTGCTGATTTAGATATTTTCAAGAGCTACAAGAAAGGTAAATTAACAATACATTGTATTTTAGTGAGATACGAGTTAGTGTAATAAGAAATTACGAAGGTACGCCTCTTACAATTGTCTTGTATGTTTGTCTTTCCATAGTACTTCATGTCTCTAACAAAAGTTCATTTCATTTTCTGGATGTGTTTGTTAGAGGCTACTCAGCTGTTGGTTGTCGGTAATTTGAGTTTAAAAGCTGTAGACCATGTGTAGAATCTTTACTGTCATGCATGAGGTTTAGCGGTAACTGGTAACCTGTTTCATATCTTATGTCTGCACATGGAGTAGAAAGTCAGTGAGAAATAGGATCAAAGGTTGCATAAACATATTGGTCTCAGTGCTTAATTTGTACAAGATTGAGAGCCGGTGCACAAAGCTCTGCTCAGAAGCTCACGGCCAGTACGAGTGAATGCACCAAATGCATAGCCTTGAATTCACCTCATAACTCTTTAATCAACTACCGGGCACACCCTATCTCTTTATCCCTGTCTTCCTTGTTCCTGCTTTCTCCCTTCAAGGCAGTTTTAGCACCTGTCTCTTCCTCCCTCTATCCCTTCTGTTTGCTTTTCCCTGTCTTGGTCTTGGCCAGTGTCTAAGGAGGAAAAATAAGTGCCAGTACTAAAAAATGTGTGCATGTGGGCCCCACCAGATAAAATTAAGCTCTGATGGATTTACAATTTCAGCTGCACCTAAAGTTTTTAAGACTTGTGAAAGAACTGTTTTTATAGCTTTAAAAAGTTTTAGATGGCTGTTTATCCATATGACTTGTGGAGGGAAGGATACACAGCTCAGATGTTGATACATAAATGAAACTCCCAAACAACCTGTAGATTCTAAAGGAATGGAAAGTTATATGAAGATCCGTTCTGGACCATAGATTCCTCCTCTACTAGTAGGTCTAGTGTTTCAATTTAAGCACAAGTAGTCTTGGGCAATCAGAAACTGTTAGATGTGACAGCCTTAGGGTGGTCTTCACCCTATTTCTGTGCCTGTGCCCTCCTATTTCCTGATCTTTGTTTAGCTGGTGTTAGGACTCTACACACTTTACCACTGCTGACCGATGCTAAATTACTGGTGGCAGACACCTGGGTTGGCCAGCGTAGCACTGGAGAGGAAATAGTCCCAGCTAGTTTTGGGGAAGAGACAGAGGTAACCATAGTATCCTTGTGGGATAAGGCTATGGTGCCAAAAGCCCACATGCCTGCCAATACCACAAAGTGTAGGCAGTGGTTTACCATTAATGGTCAACAGGTGGAGGTTCATGCATGACACATGAGCCAGCATGACAACTGTCAAGTGTAAGCTGGTGTCAGCAGAGCAGGTCCTACTGAACCCAGTCCACAAATTCATAGTCACCGACAATCATGAGAGACATCTACCAGTGGCTCTGGTTCACTTTGAGTGATGGGGGTATCTGATACTCTGAAAGTTGTTGTGATCCATGCCATGCCTGTAGATTGTCTGTTAGGCAACCACCTGGAGCACACTACCTGGAGGGAGATAGAGCTCAGGTCTCATTTGGAGATAATGGGATTGCCTGAGTGGATTTGTATGCCACATGGTCCATGGCTGCCCAAGAAGGGAGTCAAGGGTGTCTTGACCCTGGAACAATGGTCCAGACAGCTGCCAAGGAGAGGGGCAAGGGGCATGGGAAACTGGTCCCTGAAAATCCTGTGATAGAGGATGATGGGGTTCCTGAGGAGGAGGGCCCTGAGCCAAAAGTGGATGACATTGCCACCCTAGGTGACCTACATGAGCTTTCTGGCTGGCAAGCTGAGGGTGGGCCTACTATGGAGGAATTCTGTGAAGCGCAGAGAGAGTGTCCCACTATGTAGGGCTTAAGGTGACAGGCCTCACCCCATGCAGCAGGTGAAGCCTCTGGGTATCACCTAATCTACTGGGAGAATGATCTCCTATACAGTGAGCCTAAGGCTCCGGGTACTGGGGCTGCCCATGTGCTTGTGGTCCTCCAGTGTTACTGGGCCTTCCTACTTTTGTCTCATGACATACCCCTGGCAGGATATCTAGGGCAAGACAAGACCTTTCCCAGGCTTTCCACCCACTTTTATGGGTCTAGAATGAGGACAGTCTCAGATAAATTCTGTAGGTCAGTGGGAAGTCAAGTAAAAAGCTGAAAGCTCCCCTGATCCCACTCCTCATTGTTGATACCCCCTTTGAAAGTGTTGGCATCGATGTCACTGGTCAATTGGACCACAAAATAGCCCTAACAAACAGGGTCATCCAGGTCTTGGTGGACCATGCTGCACGCTACCCATAGGCAATCCTTCTGAGGATGGTGAACTGCACCTATGATGACCAGAACTCTGATGGGGATCTTTACCCATGTGGGGTTCCCCAAAGAGACAGTGTCTGACTGGGGCACTAACTTCATGTCTGCATACATGAAGTCCATGTAGGATGCGTGTGGGGCATCATATAACTTCACCATACCCCATTATCCCTAAACCAATGGTCTAGTTGAGAGGTTCATCAAGACCTCGAAGGGCTGTGATTGCAGACCTACCTGTGTCCATGAGGTATAAGTGCTACATCCTCTTGCAATGACTTCTCTTTGTCACAGGGAGGTGCCACAGAAAGAAGTAGGGTTAAGTCCCCCTGAACTTCTCTATTGCCACCCTGTCAGAGCACCTTTGAGCATTGTTAAGAAGGGGTAGGAGAAAGCTCCTAGGAAACACAACCCCCAGAATGTGTTCAGCTACCTGTTGGTCCTCTGGAACTAGATGCACCGCTTCTGAAAGAAGGCCAAGCGCCACCTTGAGGCCAGCCAGGAGATAATGAAACACTGGTGTGACCAGAAGACCACTCTGGTAGCCTGGCTGATAATGCACGGGCCATGAAGCTAGTAGAGCCCAGAGCTCTCCAGGATCACTGCATTGGCCCTTACGAAACCAAGGAGCATAATGTGAGGCCACTTCCTTAGTGGACCTCAAGACCCCTAGGAACCTTATAAGGGTGCTCCATGCCAACAGACCCTAGTCTCACTTTGGGAAGTCAAAGTGAGCATGCTCCTGGTGATAGATGAGGGTATGGAGGAGGCAAGTGAACCTTTGCCTAATCTCCTCTCTGCACAGGAACACAATGGGTCAGTGGAGGGTGTCAACCTCTTTGTCACCCTGACCGCAGAGCAGCAAGGTGACTGTTACCAGTTTCTAGGTCAGTTTGCCTCACTGTTCTCACTCACCCCAGGACTCACACACTGTGTATCCATGATAATGACACAGAAGACAGTCCTCCTGATAAAAACAAAAATGATAGGTTGTCAGGCATTGTGAGAGCCAGCATCCAGGAGGAAGTCCATAAGATGCTAGCCTTAGGGGTGATTGAGCCCTCTAGCAGTCCCTGGTCGAGCCCCGTGGTGTTGGTATCAAAGGACACCTCACCGGGCACCAAACCAAAACTCCAGTTTTGCGTGAACTACAAGGGCCTCAATTCCATCACAAAGACTATTGCACACCCTATTCCTAGGGCTCATGAGTTCATTGACAGGCTAGGCACTACTAAATTCCTTAGTACCTTTGATTTAACATCAGGGTACTAGCAGATCGCCTTGACTGAGGGAGCACAAGAGAGGTCAGCCTTCTCAACACCTGAGGTCTATTACCTATTCCGGGTGATGCCCTTTGGCTTGAAGAATGCCCCTGCTACATTTCAATGGTTTGTTAACAGGGTCCTGGCTGGCAAGGAGGCTTTCTGTGCTGCTACATTGCTGCCTACAGTGCTGTCTGGGAGGAACTCCTGCATCACCTCCAAGAGGTTCTTCAGACCCTGCAATAGATTGGCCTGACGATCAAGGCCAACAAGTGCCAGATTGGGCAGGGTTCTGTGGTGTATTTGGAACACCTGGTAGGTGGCGGCACGATGCAGCCCCTCCAGGTCAAGATTGAAACCATCATGGCTTGGCAACCACCTGAAACCCAAGCCGAAGTGAGAGCCTCCTAAGCCTCACAGGCTGCTACAGAAGATTCAGTAAGGGCTACTGCACCATTGTTGCCCCTTAAATGAACTGACTTCTAAAAGCAGCCCAGGTTGGTAATCTGGACAGAGGCTTGATAGAAAAACATTGATTCTGTCAATGAAGCCATATTCACAGCACCTGTACTCAGGGCCCCTGATTGCTCCAATGAATTAATTGTGCAGACAGATGCTTCAGACCATGGCATAGGGGTAGTCTTATCACAGCTGAATGAGGAGGGCCTAGACCCACATCTAGCCTTTATTAGCAGGAGGGCACTTCAACTGGAACAGAGGTAGAGTGTCATTGAAAGGGCAGCTTTTGCTTTTGTCTTGGCACAAAGAAGTTGAGGCCATACCTCTTTGGGATTCACTTCTGGGTTCACACAAACCTCAGGCCCCTTAGATGGCTCATACAAATGAGTTGTGAAAATTCAAAACTCTTGAGGTGGTCCAGCTCCCTAAAGGGAAGAGCATCACCTAGGTGACTGACCACACCATTGCTGATAGTTTATCTAGATTCTTCTGCCTTAGTCAAGGGAGCTCCCAAAGGGTTGGGTAGCTCTCCTCACTTTCAGCAAGGGGGGGACACATGTTAGACCTGACAGCCTTAGAGTGGTCTTCCCTCAACTTTTTGCCTGTCTCTCTCCATTTTTCTGATCTTGTTTTCCTGGTTTTAGAACTCTGCACACTTTACTAATGCTGACCAGTGCTAAAGTACTTGTTCTCTCTTCTGTAAACATGGTAACTTTGGTTCCTACCCAATTGGCATATTTAATTTTCCTACAAGTCCCTTGTAGAGTGCACTGGATGTGCCCAGGGCTTGCAAATTAAACACTACCAGTAGCCTGCAGCACTAATTGTGCCACTCACATAAGTAGCCCCTTAACAATGTCTCAGGCCTGCCATTGCAAGGCCTATGTGTGCAGTTTCAATGCCACTTTGACTTGGCATTTTAAAACTACTTGCCAAACCTTAAACTACTCTTTTATTACATATAAATCACTGCTAAAGTATGACCTGGTGAGCACATAGGGCAGGGTGCTATGTTAGTAAAAGGCAGGACATGTACTGCTAAGTTTGACATGTTCTGGCAGTGAAAAACTCCCAAAGTAATTTTTCACTATTGTGAAGTCTGTTCCTCCCATAACGCAGCATTATACATTTCCTTTTATGCCTTCAAGTGGTGATTTCTGATTTGAAAGGAATTGCATTGTCATGTTTGGTAGGGTTAGAATGGTAGTGAGAAATCCTGCCTATTGGTGAAGTTGTATTTAACATTACTATTTTAGAAAGGCCACCTTCAAAAAGTAGCCATTTCTCTGCACTTGCTACTCTCTGCTCCTTTTAGCCTGCTTCCAACCCACGTCTACTCTATGCAGCTTTACAGCTATCCTTGTGTATTCCACCCAGACAGCCATAAACTCAGGACACTCAGATGCATCTGCAATCATCTGCATACTGATGGGTCCTCCTGGGCAGGAAGGGTGGAGGGGCTCTGACTTACACTTCAAAGGCTAGTGGCCTGACTCCAAAGGAATGATAGCCCCCCCACAGATCTCCTGGCAGACAGGTCTGGGTTGAAAGGGGAACTAATGCACTTCAAAACCACTCTTCAAAGTCTCCTCCACTTCCAAGGCACATTCGCATTTATATACTGGGGTCTGTAACCCCGTAAGATCAGGTACTTCTGTCCCTACAACCAGACTCTGTCAGAAGGACTGCAGTGCTGCTCAAAGGACTCATCTGGACAGCTTTTCTGGAAGGACTTCTCTCTTGCTTGTGGCCCTGCTGTCTGCTGCTCCCTGACCCTCCCGAAAGGACATTGCCCTCCTATCACAAGTGATCTCCAAGGGCTTGTCAGCTTGCCTCCTGTTTTGAAGTCTCAGGACCATCAATGATTTCACCTAACAGAGAAAAGCCTTCGCACCAGATTAACACTTACTGAAACCTCTAAAATGTGATATATTTACTTGTGCATATTGGATTATTGTCAAGTTGGTCTTGTTTTATTCAGATAAATATTATCTATTTTTCTAACCTGGTGTGGAGTACTTTTTGTGCTGTTTTCACTGTGTTACTTTATGAGTTATTGCACAAATACTTTACACATTGCCTTCTAAATTAAGCCTGCCAGCTCTATGCTAAGCGAGGGTAAGCACATGGATAATTTAAGTTGTGTTGTGACTTACCGTGACTAGGATTGGGGTCCCTGCTTGGGCAGGGTGCATACCTACACCAACTAGAGCTCCAATTACTGACAGACCACAAACGAGTAAAACATAGCATCTTGAGAAAAGACAACTTGCAACTGGGTTCTCTCTTTGGTGTCTTTGGTGCTAAATGTCTGTTGAAGATAATATATATTGTGATCACTTGATAACAGAAAAGGAACATTCCAAACAGTAGATGAAGAGCACCATTTATTTAACTAAATCTCAGGAACAAAAAAATATCATAACTAGGGGTAGGCTGAAATGGAGTTAAGCCTCACTGATCCTTGTGCATTAGACAACAAGACATGTACAGGAATATTTTACCTAAAGAAAAGAAAATTAACATGTAGAATAAATGTGTGAGCCTTAAATGAAAAGCAGCATTTGAAACGCCAACGTGAACAGTAACCTTCTCATAGGCATATTTATAAAAAAATCAAATAATGTATCAACATTTTTCAATTCATTTTCCGTATAATGTTTCTTTATGAATAAGTTGTGTAATTAGAAGTGTATGGAACAAGGAATGACTTGAAATAGTAATATAATGTCCTAACCATGAACTGTTTTTGTCTTACAGTAAGAGGCATTGCAAATTAAGCTTGAGTTGATAGTTGCATTACAATTTGTAGCACACTGGTACCTTGTATTTAGTAGTCTTTTGTTTTAGATTGCTTAGACGACGGAAGCTGTCCTGTTCCCGTGATGACACCACTGCCTGGTTGGATGAGCTGCTCACAGATGAAAACATATTATAGTGATCTGCTGATATGAAATATGTTATAAATGCATGTTCCTAGAGTACTGAAAGGGATCTCCTTTTGACTTCTCTACAGACCCAGACTCTTTGATAATGCTTCTCAGATTCACTTTGAGAGAACTTATTTTTACTTGCCTAAATCTATGCTGCTCTGAGCCTCTACCAAGTTTCTTGAACCTCTCTTTATGGAAAGTTCTGCTTCTGATCTGAAATTTAAGTTAAACGTTTCTTTTGTTTACATCTCAAATTCTGAACACCTTGAATTGTCTCACTCTCCATAGCTAAGATTAGGAATTAACTTATATGAAACACACTTTATGTTTTGTTCTGTATTGTATTGATCATTTCATTGATTTATATTGATGACTTTCAATAAAGAAAAAATACTAAACAATTGTATTCAGCTTTGAAGCTCACACCAAAATCTCATCATGGACTTCCATGAAAACGTACATTTTTGTGATAACATATAGATTGTATTTGATTTGCAGCTCCAGAAGGATTCCTTACTTTCCTTAAAATTTCCATTGCTATTGGTCCAGTGATAAGAGGAGGGACTTTATGTTGCTGGACAGGTTTGTAAGACTTATTCCGTAAACCAAATTTATTTATTTAAAGTCCCTGTTCTGACACATGCGGTCCTCAGAGGTAAGCCAGTCTCCAACCCCTGGGTAAAAATTACTACAGGGCAAGGAAGGAGATAGTCTCCATAATGTAAAACATTTCTGAAATAGCTAAATGTTTGTGCTTGATCTCCTGAAATGTTGCTTTCAGATATTTTGAGGGTTAAATTATTTAGAACATTTTGATATTAAGATCACTACTAACTGCCCACAGCCAAGGAAAAAAGACAGCTTCTGTTATTTGGTGAGCCACAGATCTATGAAATGAGTTCTGTGTTAGGTTTAGTGAGTTATAAGGCATTAGACTATTAAGAAATTTAGAGAGGCCTCTAGGCTTTACACGAGCCATACATTGTACTAAACAAGCCCAGTGGTTCAGTGACCTCCTCGCTAACAAGAGCCATTTACTGATCTTAAAAAGGATTTCACTGAGTACACAGAGGGTTAGGACACTTCTCCATGGGTTCACTGTTCCTGCCTGCTGAGGTAGTCATTGAACCCACGCAGGATTGGGAGACTCCAGTGCTCAATTTATGAAGGAATACATGCTGAGATCAAAGGTTCTTCTCAGAATCCTGTGGCTGGTAATGTTGAGTGTTGTTGTGTCAGGTGCTGTGGCTGAGTGGTCTTGGTTCCGCCTTGTACTGCTTCTGTTTACCACTAGACAGTCTCTGTTTCTTTGTCTCTCTCCTGTAGATTCCAGAACTTCCCAGCTGTCCTGTGCAACCTTTAATTTAACAATTTCCTTTTAATCACATGAAACAACACTTTAGGCCTTCACTTCTGTTTTTAGGGTTGAGTGTGCAAGCGCTATAGCCTGTTGTAACCTCTCTATGGGCTTTTAACCACAACCACTCCTGCTATTCATACTTTGTTGTGCTTGTCTTAAATGCTTTATTTTTATTATTGTATCTTGTGAAATGTCCCTCCTTTGCGTGCTGAGTTCCCTCCACAGGCCATTTAACTGAGTTAATATTTCTGTTAGCCATCACACTAGGTCACGCTTCCTCCTGTTACAGTGTGTGATGGCGCCTCCTCTGGTTTCGGTTAGTCTTTCATCCCAGCCACTATCCTTTCAAGAAATTCATGCAGGGAACCAGTAGCTTTTGCGCTCACGCTCATGGCAGGGGTGGCACATTCAATCAACTTGCCTCTGTCACCTGTTTTACTTTTCATTTTCAATTTATGTGGCAAGAAAAGTCCAGTTAGGAATTTACAACGCTAATAGCTCTAACTCGAGCAAATGTGAGACCCATTGCGTTGTAAATGCTTGTTAATCTTTTAAGTGATGGGCTAGCCCTAAAACATGAAGGGGCATATTTAAGAGTCCCTAGTGCCTCCTTGCACCACATTAATGTCATTTTAACGCTATTATGGCCCAACGAGTCCAAAATCCTCACGCCATATTTACAAAATGGCGCAATGCATGCATTGCACCAGTTTGAAACCCTTTGCGCTACATCATGCCTGAGCCAGGCATAATGTATGCAAAAGGAATGTTTCCCCATTAGGGGTCTTTAAAAATGGTGCAAAGAAACACCATTGATTACAATGGGCCTCTATGAGCTTTCCAGGATTAGCGTAAAAAATGTTTAGTCCTGCAGAGCTCCGGACTAGCGTCAAAAACTCTGACGCTAGTCTCCTAAATACCACCAAGATACACCATATTTTAAATACGGCACACACAGTAGCATTAGGGGGGCACTAAGGGGCAAAGGGAGAGTAGTGCTGCACTGTATGCAGCTCCACTTTTCACTTCCATGTAGCTGACAATTCACTCACAATGCCACTTCTCATTTCCTGCTGATCCTTTTTTATAAGCAATGTTGCCTAACTGCGACAAATATACTTGTGTCTGTTGCTGTTGTGCTTTTGTTATGTTAGAGTTCAATGTATTAGCGCCAAGGTATTTGCATTCTCTGAAGTATAGGTATTGTACTGGAAGGGATACATTCTAGTACAAAAACTATGCTTTGGTTTTTCCACTGGAAATTGATGAGAAATTAAAAGAATTCTGCTTGTTTCGAGAAGTCATACGATTTTGGTGCACTTTTCTCTCTTCCAATGGTTGTAGATAGGGATTTGCATCAAAACCCTGAGGTGACTGCATGGGAACTCCCATGCACCATCAATGGAACAACCACTTGATGGAAAACTACGTAAATCAGTGCATAGCATAATTTTGTGTTACTTTGGGATAATATCCAAAGGAAATCCCACCTTAACACTTTTCACGTGGTCTGAATCACAAAAGGGATGCATAGACAATACAAAGAATTTGTAAACCTGGCCTTAGAGTCAGTAAATATGAGTGAGATGTAGAACGAATTCTAGTGATTGAATAAGAATAAGTGCAAGGGGGTGGGAGAGTGTGAGTGTGATTTTGGGGTCTTGTGATGTGCCGTCCTGAGAAAACTGGGACATGGGTCATATGATGTCACTCCCTGCGATGTCATTAATGTCAAAGGGTATGTGATTTCACTTCTACTATCCCTGGCATTTTGGTGACTATAGTCCCATGATGGCGCCCCGTCAACTTTGCATTAGTTTAGCCTGTCTGCCAAACACGAAGTCAAGTCATTTGATTTTTGATGTCTGCAACACATCACTTGATACGCACAGATGCATATTTTCTCGAACTGTATTGCTGTACCTGCCTTTAATTGCATAGACAGACTGTCATTGCTAGATGAAGGACTAAGTTTACTATATTCACATGCATTTTAGTATTTCATGGAACCGTTCGGTGATTGCATATAACCTTTTTTCTGTAGAATAGTTCCTTGTTCTGAGCTTTAATGTTACTATCAAGAGGAAAAATAAAATTTGCAAATTGTTTTCAGAACAGGTCCATTCATTCTCCAGTTTGTCAAAAAATATATTTGTGCAGTGGGAAATATAGTTGAAAGGGTGTTTTTTGATTTTAAGGTTTTGAAAATAGACTTTTCAATTGAACAATTCAGTACAACAGCCCTAAAAGTCTGTTGGGAAGCAATCGAAGTTTGGTGATTTCCCAGGTCTCAATCCACCTAAATCACTTTTATAGTGGCTTGTCAAGGTTACATGTATCTTTTTCTGCTAAGATATTACTCTTTATTGATTGCATGAATGTGGCCATATCTGTTGCACTGGTAACACCGCGTTATTATATCGTAGTCTACAAAACAGTCGGTTATCTGGTATTTTTACAAAGGTAGTATTTCATTATTTCTTTATAGGATTCAGTTAGAATCCATTTTAGTTTACAAGTTACTGACACGTCCAGGTCGTGGCCATTCCTGTAATGTTGTTCTACAAAGATAGCTTGTTTGGGCAGCTTCAGTTTGATGGTAATGGTTGATTGTTTGAAGCAATGAGACATACTGACATTAAATCGTGAGTGACTAATTGCCTGACCTAGTGAGCACACAACTCCGTGGGGATGGTTTTGATCAAGATATGTGTTATGGGTATATTTTTTGTTGTTTTACAAAAAAACTAAATTTATAAAAAGTGACATGTGGTTACGAAATGGTTAAACATCACTAATAATAAGTTAAATAAATATAGACTACTCATGTATAGTCTTTCTGAGCATGATTTGAGAGACCAGGGTAGGAGAATAAAGGGCATTGAAATAAAAATAGATTGCAGAGGAGGGGGATGGTAAGAATGGCCACTAAATAATGCTTACAGAGTGTTTTCTTTATTTCCACAGACCCAGGATTGTGGTTTCAGGTCAGAGTATTGAAGGTAGGAGTGACTCTGTGCGAGGTTGTTCATGCACTATTCATGTAGCTGCAGAAATATTCGGGCAAACCATGCATTGTTGTCATTTGCTGCCATCTTCACTGAGTGTAAGTCTCTTCGAAATGAGTTGGACTTACTTACCTTCTTTAATCAGGTTCAAGAATGCTAAATTAATCTGCAGCCAGGAACTGCACAACAGCAACCAGAAAACAGATAACCTGATTACTTTCTATTGACATTTTTATGACAAACAGTGTGAGTTTCGAAACCAGAGGGGTTGGATGCAGAGACAGCTCTGGCAGCAGGTGGGCTGACACAAGAGAAAGACATGATACATGTGAGACTACCGGAGAAACATGGAGGCTGTTACAAAACTGCTTATTTTTTTGATCTTGAAAAAATGATCCTGCTGGTGCTAAGATAATAACCACAGGCATTTGTCCCTCAAATACCTCATTCTTGAAAAAGCCAGGTGCTGAAAAAACAAAAGCCTGCTTGAACAGCCTGAGAAGGTGTGCAGCATGAATGTGGTGTTTGCCAGATGACCTTCAACGTTCTTGAGTCAAACACTTAACTAGGACAGGAGAAATAATACAGCCTTAGAACCCGCCATAGCGGGCTCTACTGGCTATTAAAGGCCCACTCAAGTTTGAAGTAGGCAGCTTATAAACTTATTATAGGTTCCTTGTCCGTTTTTTTATGTTAGGTTTAGCGGTATGTTGCAACTGCACATTTTCAGAACGCAAAATAAATTTCCGAACAAGTATCTCTTTCATTTCTAATTGTGTTTGCAGTCTTAGAGGAGCCGTTTCTGAACTATTTTGCACAGGGCTCAGCGAGTAAAATCCTATTGGCTCCCTCTTGACATCTGTTGAACCCGGCCAACTTTTATAACCTGTTGGTTGCCCTTTGTTTCAAACACAATAACCAAGTGTTTCTTCAGTAATCTCATCGGTTTCTCAATAATGGTCATTCACATTTGCTCCTATTTGAAAAAAGACCCTTTAAATAATTCCCATACAAGGCTACTCATTTGCATTAATGTGCTCCCCAATATCCACCTTCCAAAGACTGAGAATGCACCATGTCTAAAACATATCACAAAGAAGCAATAATTTACCCTGCAACTAGGTAACCTGCTACTAGAGTCCTGCCATGCAGGATTGGTAATGAATGTTATAATATCTGATGAAGACTTTACCAGGTTGCTTAGAAAATCTTATTTTTGTTGTATTAAATAATCAGAGACCATGTAAAATATGTGATTCCACTACCCCTACTTAGAAACCTACTCTGTGTGCTAAGGAAAGCATATTCAAATCTTCAATCCACCATCCACAAGCAAAATCTTGGAAGTTCATAAATATATGAAGCATTTTGTGGAATCTCATAACTTCCTCTGAGGTCACCAGTTTGACTTGGAGGGACTCTGATAGTCTAATGACAGATGTAATAGACTACCTCTTCACAACTGTGTATACAGACTGTTAAGTTAATGTCAGTAAAAAAGAGAATTAGTCCAATATGCTTGCTGCATATGGTCTCTATTCCCTTTAGAGAATGTGCTCTGATGTCATCTGACAGAAGCAGAAGAGCACACATTTTCAGACTCACAGAACCTGAGATAATCTTCAATTTACTTATTTTCAATTTTGCAAAGCATTTCATATTTGTGGCATGAACACTAAAAATGATCTCCTTCCAGTTTAGTTTTCTTGTAGCTGTAAGCATTGATTTTCTGCCTATAAGACCAGGCACACGGGTGCATTTTATTTTTCCTATTGTCTATTCAACTTGGCAGAGTTATTTGTCAACAACACTACATCTAACAGTAATTTGGTAATGAAATGAGGTCTGGTGACTGGAGGCGCTCAGTTGAGATGTAAGGAGTTAAAGAATTGTAATCAAGTGGTCATAATGTTTGATTCTGTGTCCCAGCTCGGTGACTGCTGAACATGTTGCTCAACATATTTGCCTGGTAATAGTAAGGAGATATTGAGTTGGTGCATTTTTAGTTGCTGTATGAGGCACTTTTGAGTGAGGGTGGGGCTGTGAGTAAGAAAGCTGGATGGATGGTAGTTGTATAATGTATGTAATATGAAGAAATTACATTTAGAGAGTTCCGTTTTTCTGGCAACTCTCATCCATACCTGTTGATGACAGTGTGAAGAGTGATTTGGGACAGGTTGGAGAGAATGAATGCAGAGACATGTATCTCAGGACTGTAGCCTTTTAGAAGGGTTGTGGTTAGAATGATTCTATACCGGGCAGTACTGCAGTAATTAATCAGATGCAGTCAAATATTGTTTTGCTGCTTGTTAGTGAGGACTGCTTGCAGTCCTGCTGCCTGTGCAATCTGCAAAATGCTTGCAATGCTGATTGTTAATAACTGGATTTTTAACTTAGAAGGCAATGATCTCCTACCAACATAAGAAACACATTCTGTTCAGGTCAAATTTAACTTCTTTGGGAATTCCTGATCAAACCCTGGTAGCTACGACTCAAGCAGGAGGCAGTGCACAGAGAAATGTGTTATTTTCCTGTAGTTCCAACAATTCTAAAAAAAAAAAAAAAAATCCAAAATTAATTTAGAAAAACTTAATGAACACAAATCATGAAACTCAGATAATGTGAGCATGATATATGATTTTTTTTACTATAAGGTAAGAGGCACCAACAAAAGGTAAAGTGACAATGAAAAATGTAAATTTGTGTTTGACCCGGTCATAGGTGCAATTTCAGCCCAAGCGAAAAGGAGCAAGGTTACATACACAGAGGAGAAATTCCTGGTGAAAAGGTGTGCTCCCTTTGGAGCTCTAAATCTTCAAGATGGTGAGGTCAAGGGCTGAAGTTGTTGAGGTACCTTAAAGTTGTATACATTGTGGAGTACCTTCCAAAGCCACTGAAAAAGAGACATTTACTCACACACTTGTTTTTCGCATCAAATGCTCCAAGCAGGGCAACGCTGGAATTGTTTAACTGCCTAGCTTCCTTTGCTTCTGATATTGATTAAATGCTTGCCTTGGCCCAAAGTTTACCTTCTAACTTAGTTGTGTTTTTAGCTCTCTAATTTCAATAGTCCTTTGCACTCACGAGTCCTCCTGCTTTTTACATCACTGGTGAAAGACAACTGGAGGTTAGGCGCCTGACACTTGGAGAGTAGTTGCTAGGAGGAGTTTGGAGTTCTTCAATTTACATTGTTCAACAGACATCTCTGTTAACAGATGTTGTCTTCTGAGATAAATAAATATTCTGAGTATCTGATGATTAGGAGCCAATTTAATTCTTTGAATTCACCAGATGAGAATTATTCAGTCTCATCCAGCCTTTTTTCTCATTCTTTGTTTATCTCCCTTTGCAGCACTTCCTTTTACTTTACTGAAAACATTTTCAGGCGCCCCAAATTGAAAATAACTAATCCCATTATCTATTTGAATGTACTCTGCTTCTTTCTTAGACACTCCCTTATTTATATGAGGTAACCTTCCCTCTCTCAGGGATACAATCAGTATTTTCATCCTGCTCAACTTGGAGCTTGAAAATCTAGGCGGGCCCTCGGACTGAATTGGAGCAGATCCCACAGACCCCCTTTCTTTTATCATAGGCAGAGGAGGAAGTACGATTGCTCGCCTTTGGTCTGCCATCTGGTACCCTCTCCCTCCCATATTGCTAATCCTGTTAATTGTTTCTTGAACTTGGGAGGTTTTAGAAGTAGGGGGCCGGCACTGATCAAGAAATGCCGCCTACCCTCAGATTGTTCCTTCCCATATAACAAAAGCAGAAAAAGGTGCATTTGGGTTTTCCATTTGTTTATACAAAGTGTTTGTAATAAGATTCCTAGTTTCCAGGGTGGAACAGTAAAAAAGTGCTCTTTTCAGACTTAGAAATAAAAAGTATGCTTTCAAGGAGGTCATGATCAAAGACATGAGACTTTGGTGGAGTTCTGTAGTTGGGCCATTAGTCGTCCAGGCCAAGCGGCTGCACACACCCTGGACAAAGGCCCGGTGCTCACAATTAGGCAACAGAGGACAATGAGCAGCCTACACATGTCCTGTATGTGACTACTGAGAGGAAGGCAAATTATGTGCCTGTCTGGTTAAGAGCCTTCCTTAATGTTATTGGTTCGATCGCTGTTCGTAGTGATCATCATTTCGATGTGTTCACTGCGGCCAGCCACCTTCAGTGTGTTCATGTGTATGAATAATTTAACAATATTGTCACAGCCACACTTAGAAAAAGAGGCCTTTGTGAGGTTCTTCTATCTTTATTTAGTAATTCGTTTAACTCTACCCGGGTAAGTAATAACAAAGTGAGTCAGAATGGCTATCGGAGATCCAGTGTTTAAAATATCTCCAAGTAATACATAAACTAGAGCACCTTCACCTTTCAAAAAATGCCGATGCAGCGTGTAAACAAGCTTTGGTTGACACATGCAGATGGGTGACTGATACTAATGCTTAATTCTGTGCGATGGACGTGATATGACACGTCTGAAGTGCAATAGAGTTGTAGTGGTCGACGTCAATGAGGAACAATGCAGAACCCTAATTGGGCCTACTTGTGCCAACCGATTCTTCCTAAGTAATTACTATGTTGTGTTTTTTCGGTAACCAATTCACCTGTTTCTTGAAACAGTTTTCACTTCCACCTCAAAGATATGCAAGCGGAGAGAAATTAAAACACAGAATGCAGCAATTTAATATGAAATGAAAACGCATGTTCAATTTTCTTCGAGCAAGAAAACATAGAACACCCTTTTATTGACGTTTAACTTTATTTAGACTAAACAAATCATGTGGATTCGCAGAATGATAGTCAATCAAAAAGGTCACCTTGTGAATTAATACAACACAATTAAGATGATAATGCAGAGTTATCCCTGCCCCTCATCTCTTTGCATCCCATTTGGGAATGTTGTCCCCAAAGGACAATATTCATACAAAAAACAGATATCTTACTTGAAAAGCAGTATGTTTAAATGCAAGTATAATGCCAGCATTAATATACCCTTGCTGTTTTCACCATTATAGTAAATACCTGTACTCAAATGTTCACATTTAATCATGTAATGCAAGTTATGTCAAATATTGTTATGGGTTGATTTACTTGCATTTAGTATTTTCCATTAAAACCGTGCAAACGATCACCTATTAACAAATAAGAGCCACCACGACATTCAGTGCTTCAGACTACTGTGAAAGGTGAAAATCCTAAAATACTCAGAATTGTGACCCGTTAGACATTTGTAGAAACTAGTTTTAGAGTGCTGAGTGAGAATTACTGCAACTTGTTTTGTTCAGTATTGCGAAGAAGGAAAATATGGTGACATTTGCAGGTCAAGTCAAGGTGGCAGAATATTGAATAATAACCTTTGTATAAAATCTGCACTTTGATCTAAAGAAAATACCGCATGATCAGAAAAAATATTGTGCAATCGCTATGCTCATTGGTGTCACTTGAATTATAATTATATAAAATCCTAAATAATGCACATCTTTCGCAATTTCTCTTTGTAGAACAGATGAAACACATAGATCATACATTTCACAACCATTAACACAAGTGAATGACCTTAATTTCTCAATAGTATCATTCAATATTCATTTTTTAATTTTGGAATTTACACATAATACGTCTCGGGAGACATTTAACAGATTCTAATGCTTCAGTTTTAATGAGATCTATTAAAGGTTAGTATGGGATGATGATCTAAATTCAACGCACATATTTCCCAAGATATTTGTGCAAATCAAAGCTGTTTGGTTCTGTTTTTCTTTTAGTTCTGAAACATTTGTCTACATTTAAACTGCATAATTAATCATTATTAGTGAAATCCTTGTGGTCGGAATAATACCGCATTAGTGTTTTTATAAAGTTAGTGACATGAGAGCAAATGTAATGTTTCTAACTAAAGGACTGATGTCTCTTAGATGATTTGCTATCATATTATTGCACAGATCTATCTATCTCTCTCTCTCTCTCTCTCTCTCTATATATATATATATATATATATATATACACACCACTGAAATTCACCAGTTATAGTTATTTCAAGTAAGTATGACTTGTTCCCTAATGTAACCATAACTCTTGCTCCTGCCATGCACAGTCTTGTCATCAATGGTGTCATTTCAGATGTTGCAGTGATATTACAAATTATATAATCAAAGATGTCATGAGTGATGCAATATATGAGGTAATCAGTAGTGCATGTCCAGGGTGGGAATTACAGTTACTTTAGGGCAAGAGTTATAGTTACTTGAGATAACTATAAATGGTGAGTTTCAGTGGTCTTGTTTATTTACAAATTTTATATTTTAACTGACATTTTCAATTAACTAGAACATCCCTTTAACCTTTGGGATTTGTCAGTGAATTGCTATGTTTGTTAATGTAGGATAGGATAAAATAACAATTACTAACTATAATGCCACTTTAACCAGTGATTTTTCAATTCATTTCTCTGTTTTAAACTCACTCCTTCAGCTGTGTGTCCAATTCACCACTGTTTCATGAAACACTATAAAGGATGTCATTTTGTGTAAGGCTGACCTATTGGATTTGTCAAAGGGTCAGAGCACCAAAATATAAAAAGCTATTGGCCTTCTGGCTTTATCAAGGGATAAGCACATCAACATTTGCAAAGTTGTTTTATGGGCTTTGTCAAAAAGTCACCAATAACTGTAATCTAATGTATATTTTAGAAATTCAAAATTTGCAATGTTCAACAGTAGAAATTGTCACAACATATTTAAAGACAACGGTAAACATGTCTTAGAGTCTTATAAAAATATTTTTCAGGGTAAAACGTACAGCTATAGAATGGTTCCACTATCGGACCCTGCAACCCAGCTGAAGAGCATGTAGCTCCCACTCGAGGTGCTTTAAAACAAATGGTATGCTCTCCTGAGGTTATGGTTTCAATAACCCAGGAGACTTTATGTGTTTTTTATGTTGCTGAGGGGTTCCTGTACTTGCTACAGCCCTCCACATCATTTAAAAAAATGACTGGTGGTGTCCCTGCCTCTTGTAGGACCACCAGTATCAAAAATATTTTTTTTAAAATGCCATTGCAGGGCTTGATCAGGTGCTTACTCAACTGGAGCAGTGAATGAGAAATGAGAAGCTACTATGCTCATTTTACATTCACAGCTTTATGTATATATTTTATTTGGGGGGTGCGACCCCCCTCCTTGAATATTTTAAAGGCCCCAGAGACCCCATCCCCCTGGCACCAATAATTTATTTAATTGGGAGCTGCTGTACAGCCTCTCTCTAATAGTCTTTTGAAGGCCCTGGGAATCCCAGTCCTGGGGCGATTACTATTTTTGATTGGGAGGGTTGAATGCGTCCCCCAAACCGAACCATTTCATGGTCTCCGTCCTCCATGGCTGAATTAATATTTCAAGGGCAGGGGCGTGTAGCCCCACTCCACAAGCCTTGTGAAGGCCGTGTGGACCCCATTGTCCAGTGCAGAAGCATTTTTTTTGGTGATGAGGCATGAAGTCTTCTCTCCAGGCTGTGTCAGGGCCCAAGAACCCCCAGGGTACTCTTGCAGGAAGTGAATACATGTTTGCTCCTGCCCGGCAGGAGCAGAGAAATGCAGCTCCCACTGGGTGTTAGTAAACCAATGTAACCGGCTCCTGCCACACCTGGGATGGTTGCAGGAAGGGGAGCTGGTAGAGACTGTAGAGGCCCTAGGGTTCCCTCCAAGGCTCTAAGGACTGCTTTGTCTGTGAGTTTCCCATGGATGGTGTCCTCGGTGCCTTATAAAGTCCTAGGGAGGGGGCTGCAAGCCCCATCCCAATAAAAAGTAAAATAGCCCCAGGAAATGGGGTCTTCAGGATCTTAAAAGGGCTAGGGGAGGGGGCTGCTCCCTCCTCCCCATAAAAAAAAAATAACTGCACCAACCCCCCCCCAGGCTCTGACTCTCCCTGGGGGGCTTAATTTTTAAAAGAATAGGAGCCAGCAGTTTTTTCCTAAAAGGACTTTGGTGCCGCAGATCCTTCACATGTTCATGGTACTGTTAAAAAATGATTATGTTTTTAGCCCCAGCAGGGTCCACCAGGTTTAGCCGAGAAAGGTATCTCTACCCTCTCACCTATATTTTTTTAAATATTTTTATACAGCTGAGGACTGTGTTCCTGAGTACTACAACAACAGATGATCAGATCATATCTTTTGATGTGTTGGATTCAAGGACCCTCTGCATCTATATATATATATATATATATATATATATATATATATATATATATATACAGGGAGTGCAGAATTATTAGGCAAATGAGTATTTTGACCACATCATCCTCTTTATGCATGTTGTCTTACTCCAAGCTGTATAGGCTCGAAAGACTACTACCAATTAAGCATATTAGGTGATGAGCATCTCTGTAATGAGAAGGGGTGTGGTCTAATGACATCAACACCCTATATCAGGTGTGCATAATTATTAGGCAACTTCCTTTCCTTTGGCAAAATGGGTCAAAAGAAGGACTTGACAGGCTTAGAAAAGTCAAAAATAGTGAGATATCTTGCAGAGGGATGCAGCACTCTTAAAATTGCAAAGCTTCTGAAGCGTGATCATCGAACAATCAAGCGTTTCATTCAAAATAGTCAACAGGGTCGCAAGAAGCGTGTGGAAAAACCAAGGCGCAAAATAACTGCCCATGAACTGAGAAAAGTCAAGCGTGCAGCTGCCACGATGTCACTTGCCACCAGTTTGGCCATATTTCAGAGCTGCAACATCACTGGAGTGCCCAAAAGCACAAGGTGTGCAATACTCAGAGACATGGCCAAGGTAAGAAAGGCTGAAAGACGACCACCACTGAACAAGACACACAAGCTGAAACGTCAAGACTGGGCCAAGAAATATCTCAAGACTGATTTTTCTAAGGTTTTATGGACTGATGAAATGAGAGTGAGTCTTGATGGGCCAGATGGATGGGCCCGTGGCTGGATTGGTAAAGGGCAGAGAGCTCCAGTCCGACTCAGACGCCAGCAAGGTGGAGGTGGAGTACTGGTTTGGGCTGGTATCATCAAAGATGAGCTTGTGGGGCCTTTTCGGGTTGAGGATGGAGTCAAGCTCAACTCCCAGTCCTACTGCCAGTTCCTGGAAGACACCTTCTTCAAGCAGTGGTACAGGAAGAAGTCTGCATCCTTCAAGAAAAACATGATTTTCATGCAGGACAATGCACCATCACACGCGTCCAAGTACTCCACAGCGTGGCTGGCAAGAAAGGGTATAAAAGAAGGAAATCTAATGACATGGCCTCCTTGTTCACCTGATCTGAACCCCATTGAGAACCTGTGGTCCATCATCAAATGTGAGATTTACAAGGAGGGAAAACAGTACACCTCTCTGAACAGTGTCTGGGAGGCTGTGGTTGCTGCTGCACGCAATGTTGATGGTGAACAGATCAAAACACTGACAGAATCCATGGATGGCAGGCTTTTGAGTGTCCTTGCAAAGAAAGGTGGCTATATTGGTCACTGATTTGTTTTTGTTTTGTTTTTGAATGTCAGAAATGTATATTTGTGAATGTTGAGATGTTATATTGGTTTCACTGGTAATGATAAATAATTGAAATGGGTATATATTTTTTTTTGTTAAGTTGCCTAATAATTATGCACAGTGATAGTCACCTGCACACACAGATATCCCCCTAACATAGCTAAAACTAAAAACAAACTAAAAACTACTTACAAAAATATTCAGTTTTGATATTAATGAGTTTTTTGGGTTCATTGAGAACATGGTTGTTGTTCAATAATAAAATTAATCCTCAAAAATACAACTTGCCTAATAATTCGTATATATATATATACACAAGGAGTTTTAAACATACATTTCTCAAAAACATTTGAAGGAATTTATACCAAAATACAACAAGCACACTTTCTGGGCCAATATATAGCTTTCAACCAAATTTGGTGTTATTCTCTTCAGACATTTTTCTGTTTCTTTTCAATTTTCAAATAGGTGGATGAACTTTTTAAGTAAGCATCATAAGGTTTTGTCACATGGCACCAAATTTGTAACAAACTAAAAAGTCTGTTTCCTATGGAAACTTGGTAAGTACCCAGTGGAAACCACCAACAGGTAATCTATGTATATCTTTAAATACCTATTGGAATGGTTATACCTATATATCTACCTGTCTATCTGTCTGTCTGTGTTCACCGTCAGTCTTGCACGAAAGCTGGTTACTTGCATCTGCAACATCAGTGCCAGAAACCCTCCGCTTGATTGGCTGACCACAACATGGATAACATGTTGGGGCAGCCATTAGAGGATGTGGGGTTTCATGGTCCCCATGATTAGAAATTACATCCTTTGTGTGGCACTCCCCCAAATGTTTTACCTTCATTGCTCCTGTTTGGCTGAATTTCTTTTCGTTGACATTTGGACTCAATGCACATTACCGTTGTTAACCAGTGCTAAAGAGCTTGCAATCTCTCCATCAAAAATGCTAAAATTCAACTATACCTAATTTGCACATTTAGTTTACTTATAAGCCTCTAGTAAATGGGGCTTTCTGTATCCAGGGTCTGTAAATTAAATGTTACTAGTAGGCCTGCAGCACTTATTATGCCACTCACTAAAGTAACCTTTCGAAACCTGTCTCAGGCCTGCCACTACAGCCTGTATTGCAGTTTAAAACCTCCAGTCTGACTTGGCAAAATAAACCTTTTGTGAGGTCTAAACCTTACTTTTTAATATTTATAAGCCGCCCCTAAAGTATACCCAGAAGGCTCATAGGGCTGGGGTATTGTGTTTATAATGTAGAACTTGTGTACTTATGTTTTACATGACCTGGAAGGGAAAAACTTCTAAAGTAATTGTTTTTGTAATCAGGCCTAGCTCCCCTATTAACTAAAACTAGGTTTACCTTATTACATTTAATAAGTGATAACTTTGGAATGGTAGCACATAGAGATATGGTGTTTACAATCAATTGTGATTAAACATCCTTTTCAATGGTAAAGTCAAATGTAAGTCACAATTCTGAAAATGCCACTTTTAAAAAGTTGTAATTTTCTTGTTCCAATCATTTGTGCCTTTGCCAATGTTCTGGGTCACATGACTGTGTTTACGTATTGCTTCGAGACCAGTTACACAAAAGGGCCGTAGGTATGGACAGGGTGATTCATCCTGGTAGGATGGCTGAGTGAGGAGTTGTACCCAGCCTACAATTAGACATCAAAGTTCTTTGCCTACTGCACACACAAAGGAGCCTGACACCAGGCCAGTGCTGTTGTTAGTAACCCAAGAGATTTTGGAGCCTTTTCAGGTGAAAGGGAAGAACTTTCCAGAACCAGATGTGGGGATTTAAGAGGGAGTGCCCCCACTCAAAGGCTGGTACGAGGTATAAATGTTAGCCTTCCAGGGCCACTATTCAAAACACTCCTGGAACTGTGGAAGTAAAAGAAAAAGGGTTGCCCTACTGGTAGATGTCTGTTCTTGCTGAGGACCTCCTTGCTGTCTCAAAAGATAGACCTTTTTACATTAATCCCAGGCTAACTCAGAGTTACTCCAAGGGTCAGTTGCCTGACTTCCTATGTGAGCCTAAGCTTCAGATGCCTCCCTGCCCAACTGACCTGCCCCAACTGGGCCTGTTTGGAGCTACAACCAGAACAACATAAGTACTGCTGGTCTCTGCTGGTGTTATCCCTAATCTCCAAAAGGTGCCTACACAGCTTCTAGACCCTTGGCTGGCGTCAGAGTGTACTGCTCTGAAGGTAAAACATTTGAAATTTGGGCTCCTCCTGCCCGAGAACAGGCCTGTTCGTGCTGAGACTTTGCTTCTGTGGTGACTACCAATTCAAAGCTCTAGTGAGACCTGATTTCTGTGCTACAATAGCTGCAAGTGACAACTGGCAATGCGAGAGTCCCACTTTGCACTACTGCAACAACATCCCTCACTGACCTTCAAAGTAAAGTTATAGCAATGTCTGTTTGCAACACCTGACCAGCTCTTTATGTTACAATGACAACAGCCTGTGAGGCCCAGCCTGCTGTTTGTGATACAGCAACAACCATTCGCAACCCTCTACCTGCTCTTTGCAGCCTCCTCCATGGTGAGCTGAACTCTCTGCACCAGTCTTTGAAAGTAACTCTTCAGCGGGACTAACCTGGTCCCTGTCTCTGACCCACACTTCATCACATTTGGCCTTATGAATTTTCCCAAGTCTAGTTCAACCAGATGATGGCAAGAGGTGCTTTTAAGCACTACTTTAAAAATGAATGTGTCCAGTTCTATTGATTTTATTTCTGTTATTCTGGTATTAGATTATTCATTAACATTACCTCTATTTTTCTAAATTGGTTTTGGATTTTTCTTGTGTTTTCATTTTAATACTACCAGTGTGCTATAAATACTTTACACTTTGCCTCAACGTTAAGCCTGACTGCTACATGAAAAGCTACCATAAGTACCATAAGGTTAAGCACAGGTAAGTTTAGTGATTTTTGTGGTTCACCCTGACAAGGACTATGGTTGTTGCCTGAATTGGACTTCCAACCCCCTCTGCCAATAACCCAATTTCTTACACCCATTGAAATGCATTTTAGTGAAACTAGTTCCTGAGGGGCACAATAAGAAACATGTGAATGGTGATAACAGATTTTAGCCACAAATATAAATCATATTTTAGTGGTGTTATAGACATTTTATGAAGTTGTGTGAGTTCTCAGGTGACTTTACCCTGTGAAAAATGCTGACCGTCTGCTGGGATTTGATGAACCATGTTTGAGAGAAAATTGTTTTGTTTCATGATTTTCTCATGCAGGTTATGGAAAGAGCTCCAGAATCTAAAATAGGAGCACCTTGATTATCTCACACTATCTTCCACATCCATGTAACAATAAATTCAGATTTCTGAGTAAAACATGTATTTCCAATAGCAATTTCTGGCCCCTTCAGCAGATTCTCCAGTGTTCTACTGCAGCTTCCCCTGTTTTTTTAATGTTCACCTAGAGAGCTTATATTGAGTATTTATGACATAAGTGTGGCACACTTTAAACAAATTTTGATGTATTCACAACTATAAAACTGAAAGCATTCTTCTAGAAATTAAAGACATTCGTGAAATGAGGGCTTTCATTTGTTTGCCATAAAAACTATGGTTGGTGCTCAAGGAAGATAAAATTATGACACATTTTCTATGAGTTCTCAAACATCATTTTCATCCATGCCAGTGAAACATTCTGATATGCAGATTGAAACATATACTTTCAACACCAGCAGAAGTCTTTCAGTTACCTCCATAGTGTCTACTACAGTTTTGTACTAGTAAACTAGTAGAGTGCTAACATTTTAAATTTATGACAAACTTGTAGCACACCTGAATGCCATTTTGATAGAATCAACGTTGTAAAACTGAAAGGAATTTCCTGTAAAGGATACTGCTGTATAAGACAGAATGAGATGCTTCTTTTTGTCAAGAAAATTATGGATAGTGCTCCAGAAAGCTAAAATGTGTGTACATTTTCTTAAAGTTCTCAAACATGTTTCTCATTCATTTCAGTTAAACATTCTTCTATGGAATGTGAAAGATACATTCAAAACGGCATCAGTCTGTCAGTAAACTCCCTAGTAATCCACAGAGTTCTAATGAAGAATGTATTAACACTAGGACATGAATATATTTAATTCAAGAAAAAAGCCAGGCACCCCTTTTTTAAATCTAAAGCCATTCCTAAGGAGCAAGCAGCTTATTCACTTAGCAGGTACAGTCTAAACTGCTGAATGGAGTTGCACCAAATTTTACAGAAAGCTAGATCTTGGTCCAGAAAAAAAAGATTTTTGTGATTTGGTGCAATTCATTCCCTAGAGATGTGGAGTCTCCACCGATCACAACAGATCTCCTGCTGAGATCTGATTGGTTGCCTCCACCTCAACCATGAAATGGTAGCAGTCATCTTAGGACTTGGGACTCAGTCTCGATTCCTAAAAAAAGTTATAAAAAAAGAGTCTTAGGAGGCAGGATAGGGATAACCTGACCTCTTAGGCCTGGTGGTCGGGTTGCAGAGGAACCGTGCCTATTTATTGAAAACCCCTTCGGGTGGGGGTAGGGCGTGGTGGATGAGTCTGATTTTGGCCCAACAGACCCCACCCTTCAAGGCCAAACATCTCTTTTGTGGGGATAGGGGCACAAGGTCCCCCTCCCTCAGCTTTTCTTGGGCCCGGAATCCCCATCCCTGGGGCCCAAATTATGTTTTGATGGAAGGGAGCATATAGCCCCCTTCCCTGAGCCACTTGTGTCCCCAGGGAAAACATCCCCAGGGTATGAAGTCTCTTTTAGGGGAGGGATACATGGACCCTCTCCCTAGACCACATTCGGCCCTGTGGACCCCATCTCCTGAGACCCACTGTATTTTTAAAGGAGAGGGGGTCATGCAGTCACCCTCCCCAAGCCTCTAAAGTGCCCAGGATCCTCATTCCCTGGGGCCACTAAACATTTGAAAATGGAGGGGGCCATGCTGCCCCGCTCCCTGAGCCATAAATGGTCCCAAGCACCCCATTCCATATAGCCAGCTCACTACTGTGTCCCAGGGAGCCTACCCTCAGAACATAGCAGTTTCTCTGCCTGCACTGGTGTGGGCAGGAAAACCCATCTTTACTCCCACTGGTTGGGAGCATTTTCAAATCTCTCGTCACAGGCAAGCAAACACAAACTCTGCTCCCAGTGGTGGGAGCTTTGAAAATGTTTCTGACTGCTGGGAGGAGACTTTTGATCTGTTTTCCTGCTCTCAGTAATGCAGGCAGAGAAACAGATCAAAACATTGCTCCCACACAGAGGAAGCAGCTAACGTTGCTACTCCCCATTAGTGGGAGCAAAACAGACTCCTGCTGCATGTGGGGCACTGGCTGGGGCTAAGGGGGGCCTTGGGTCTTCCACTACAGCTTCCAGTAAGTATATGGTGGGTGCCCTCATGAGAGATATACTACAGAGTATTAAAAAGTATCTACTCAGAAGAGTGTACAGTCTATGCAACACTTGGAAAGAAAGACACTGTTTGCTTAAAAAAGGCAAAGTCTGAAGGTGCTAAATATTATACTACCTACAGCCTTCATACTGTCCTAAAAGCTTTACAGGTGTACCATCGTCATAATAAAAAACAAGCACATGCACATAACTTAATAGCTGATGCACACTGTTCTCTATGTTGTGTCGAATTTGTCATGCTGAGATGATTCTGTCTAATAACTCAAGGGTGCTTACAATGCTTAGTATGTTGTTTGTAGAATTTTTGGTGTGTTGAAAACCTTTTCTACATAGCCTAAAAACTTATGTGGAACATGCTGAAAACAATTTGTCAACTGTCACCGCCAAATGTTTATAACATTTTCGAGTCCTGTACATTGCTAGAATGCACTGGGGCATATTTATTTTGTAAACACTTACACCCATTAGAAGGACATGAGCTGCACAAAATTAGATAGAGAAGTACTATAGTAGTTAGGCACCACTGTGTAACCTATAAAGCAAACTAATACACTTGTTGGATGATGTCATTTGAGATGTCATCAATGGTGTCATGAAGGATGTCATGGAACATATCATGAGTGAAGTCTTATGTGAGTTCATAAGCAGTGCATGGTGAGGGGTGCAAGTTATATTCAGTACTGCTAACTATAACGTGTGAATTTCATTTTTCTTTTTTTTACATTCAAAACGTTAATATAGACACTGACATATTTTTTTCTGTGAATGTATATAGATATTTTCTCTGAATCTATATTACCTACCCGCGGTCACCAGTAGGTAGTTATAATTAGGTCCAATTTTCCCTAGATGTTTTTTTTTTACTTACCAATATCTTTGACACCATTTGATGAATCTTCACCAAATTTTCAAAAAGAATGGGCCCTATAATCTTGTTCTGCATGAGCAGGGATTGAGAAAAAGGGGGGGGGGGTGCATTTCCCATATAAATTCCCACAGAGATTTTATACACAACTACAGCCCGATCTGCTGGGCAGAATTGCACCAAAATTGACATAAATGTAGCTCGTGGTCTAGAAATAGTGTTATTTGTTATTTGGTTTAAATCCGTTCAGTAGTTTTTCAAATAATAAGAAAACCAAATTTGCACACCTGGAGGTGTGAAGTCTTCACAGATACTCCCGATTTCGTGCAAAGATCAGATTAGCTGCCAACATTTCAACCAGGAAGTATTGGCAGCCATTTTGAGACTTGGCAGGGTATGTTTAACCTAACTCCCTAGCCTTGGTGCAGAGTCCTCCCAGGACTCCCCCCCCCAAGGCTTAAAAGTGTTTTTTTAATTTATATCACTGAAAGAATTGTGGCAGGTCTGCAAATTTTACTGTGATTTTGTTGTTAAAAGGGGAGTGCGGTTTCCCACTCTTGCTTTTCCCCAGGTGGGTCATGTCCCAGGGAAATTTCAGGCTTAGGAAGGGGGCTGCTTTGAGAGCTGTCCTTAGCTACCTCTGTACTAACTGTTTCCTCCTGTTCAATGTCATCATTTAACATTTTCACGTAGTTGGGAAACATGGAACACTGATAGCTGCCTTTCATCGCATTGAAAGAATTTTCATAGCAGTCATAATCTCTGAGTAACTCCAATTCAGAATGCCAAGGCTTGAACAGTTGCAGAAGTGCCAAGTAGAAAAACTCTCCTTTCACAGGAGTTTGAAAACCAAGGGGGTCATTACAAGTTTGGCTGTACAAGGACTGCCAAACCTGTGGTGGCGGTTGGACCACTACAATCCTGATGGTCCGACCGCCGGATTATAACCCTGGTTGTCAGGCCACCAGGGAAGCGCTGCCACTGCCAGGTTCATGGATCCCGATGGGTTGATGGCAATTGGAGCCATGGTCAGCCACAGCGGTGCCCATGACTGCACAGCTCTGCTGATTATGACTCTACTTTCCGCCAGCCTTTTCATGGCAGTTTCACTGTCATGGAAAGGCTGTCGGAAAGCCACTGCTGGGGCCACTTGGGGGCTCCTACACTGTCCATGCCCATGGCAAGCTCCCTCAGAATTTGCACTGTCTGCTTTGTAGACAGTGTGCATTCCAAGGGTGCTGTTGTGCAATGGCTTTGGCTTCATCTCCCTTAAGGGAGCAAAGGCTGATTCTGCTCTACTGTTTCCACCAGGCTGACTGGCAGAAATGTTTCTACCAGTCAGCCCAGTGCAATCATCATACTATGATGGGGGTGAGAACTCTAGTATGTCGAACGCCTCACCCTCACGGGTTTGGCAGTCTAACCTCCAAACTCGTAATGAGCTCCTTCTTGTGGTTAATTAAACTTACTTTTCTATGTTGAACCAAACAACCATTTCAACCTAGTATTGCATATTTCTCAGTGTTGAAATATTTCATAAAGAGAGACATTTTCCAGAAGCTAACTCCTTCTTGGATAGTAGGCATTCAACATGTTGGTGTTTACAATATCTGCACTTTCCAGCTCTGCAAGGTACTGGATTTCCAGGAAAGTCTTCAAGACTCTGTTTCAACTGCACACAAGCCATAGACTAACCCAAACAACTCCTCTAGCCTTTGAGTACAAACTGGCAGAGCTTTACCATTCACAGCGTTCATAAGAACATATCTCTCTATGGGAAAGCATCTTCAATCTCAAGCTGTACAATTTCTCGGCTTCCCACTTTTCTGCAGAAATCTCCTCCGGTTGCGTAGGTTCTCATTATCCTAATGAGACTACTGGATTCGGTGGCAGAATCACTTGTACTGCGGAGGACTGAGTCTGATCCGTCACCATGTGACACCTGTTGGCCTAATCCAGGTTTGTTTTGGCTAACTAGCAGTGCCTCATCTCTACCCAAGAGCAGGGATGATTGGGGCAACTGGGCGCTTGACATACATGACTCCTCAAGGGAATCGTGGTCACTCAGATCTTATCTGTTTCTCTCAGTTGCATTAGTCTCAAATATGCAAGGACAATCAGAGGAAGATTATAGTTCAATAAGGTTTTATAGAAGTAACTGCATCTTAGATAATAAAACATGTATTGCAAAAACTAGGATGATGAAGCACAATAAGATGAAAATTGTGACAAGAAGAGTAAAACACAAGAATACAGCTACCATACTGTCACTAAGGTTTATAGAGATAGTTCCTACCTAAGCTATGTCAGAGCACAGCATTTTAAACTCTAATTCTGCCTTTCGGGTTCCCCCGGGGAAGACATCATCCCTCATACCTGAGCAAGAGCCCTATAGTCTACAAAAGCAGCTGTAGCAAAGCAAACAGCAATTGGCAATCAGCAATCAGCATACATTCGTGATCATCTGGCTGGAATCTCCCACTAACGTACATTGGTCAAAGTAGTGTTTTTATAATAAAACAGCTGATGTTCCATGGGAGGATCCCCACGTAAGAGTGTGTATGTTTCTGTGAACATTCGAGACAAAGCGTACCACTTTTGTCAGCAACCTATCTTACTGCAGCCTTGAGAAAAGAACAGAGTGAGAGAAATGTCTTGTTTAGGAATGAAGTGCTGAACTAGCAGAAGAACAGCTGGATAGAGAAAATAAAAAAAGACCGTAAATGTAGCTAATGCTAAAATAATAAAACAAAGCTGAATAAAAGATATCTTTGTTAAAGTGCACAATGGCAGGCCTAATGCACTAAATTAAAGTGTGTAAAATGATAACTAAAATGGCTACACAACACTACCACATCTCCTCAAAGTCAGAAAACAAATTTACTATCCATATTTACATTCCACATTTTCAGAATGACTGGATTGTAGTCATTAATATACTTGGAGGCCTCTGTTCTTCTCAAATTGTATTTATTTGGTGACTTTTGCATTAATGTACAGGCCTTGGAAATCCAAAATGATGCACTGTAGAAAATTGTCCTTTACATCTTTATTTTCGACCACAGTACTTGCCACTTCTAAGAGTCTGAAAACGTAGAACTTGCTGATTGAAACTTTTATCATCATTGTCTTTTTCGGATAGTGCAGGTATCATGCTGTTCTATGAAAGACAGTACAGAGTCATCACTATTGGTTCCAAATTTCGGTGCACATTTTATCCATTACAGCATGGGAATATGAAAAGCACCTCTTGCTTGGTACTCTTTACGTCAAAAGAAATCAGTAACTTCACCAAGAGGATGATTACTTTTGCTGCAAATGAAATAAAAGCATGACTTGAAACCTGTGGTTGAAGTACCTACGAACATTAGCAGGATCCAAGGAGCAAAGAACTCCTGCTGTCTTCAAAAGGATGTTTTTTATGTTAGAGTTTGCTTCTCTTAAAAACTCAATTAAATTATCCCATGCATACTCTGCACAACTATGTCTGACAAACCAAGTAGGTGCAGCTATGTTTCACAACATACAATTAAGTTCTCCATGATGACTATACCAATACTCATTAGTAACACGTTGACATGCTATCAAATTCATTAAATTGTATTCCAACTTTTTGTTCCTACCTTTAAATTTGTCAGCAAATTCTCTTGCAGAAAGATTTTGTGAATGAACTCCTGTCTTTAGAATATGGTTTACAGCATAAGATATTCCAGACAAGTCACTCTCAAATGATAGATGGAATATATAGGGAATACACTGCTGAAATCTAGGTTTCTCTGAATATAGTCTAATTGACCTGTACTCATCTGCTGGTATTTGTACAGGCCAACATTCATACCAGCCATCTTCTCCTGTGGGAACTAGATGTGGAAAGCACCAAGGGACATATTTATACTCTGTTCGCACTGGATTTGTGTCAAATCGGGCGCAAACTTAACTCCATATTTATATTTTGGCGCTAGATATGTGTAGTGCCGAAATATTGGTGTTAAAGTAATTTTTTGCCTGCATAAAACTACCTTGCATCAATGTGATGCAAGGTAGGCATTCCCGGCAAAAAATGACTCAGAGGCCCTAGCGCCTTACTTATCCTCCTGTGCAAAAATCACGCATGGGAGGAGGGCCATAAATATTGGGGCTAAGCCACTCCTGGTCAGGGCAGGCGTTAGGGGACCTGTGGGCCTTTTTCCATGGTCAGAGACCATGGAAACAGCCCACAGGTGCCCTTCCCTGTCCCAAGGGACATCCCCACCCACCTGTACCCACACCTGAAGGACACCTAAAGATGGGGGTATCCATCCAAGGTGAGTCCAGGTAAGTATTTTTATTTATTTTGCAAAGTGCCATAGGAGGGCCTAAGTCCCCTGGGCAATGGCCTTACTCAGGGGACTTAAGTCCCCTGGGCAAGGCCATTGGGCTTGGGAGCATGACTTTGGTCTTTACTTAGACAGGAGTCATGCCCATGAGGGTAGTGTGTAGAAATAATGACGCTAATCAGGTTAGAGTCATTTTTTTCACTCTATCCTGACTAGCGCTATTCTTTCATGCACAGCCTCCAGTTTCCCCTACGCCTCCCCCACCCGGTTGGCATCAATACTTTTGATGCTAACTGGGCCTTACCACCGGCTAGGGTCATAGTTTAAATATGAAGCCCGGCTGGCATCCAGGAATGGCGCTAGCCGTCAGTATACTTTTTGACGTAAACCTGCGCTAACACAGGTTTGCGTCAAAAAGTATAAATCAGGGCCCAGGCATCTATACTTTTTTTCCACACACTCACTGGAGCTCATTTTTCTTGTGTCATTTGATAGAGATCAATAGCATCACCAATAACTTTTTTAGAATGCAGTAAATGGATTATGTAATGTTCATATATTTCTTTTGACTTCAAGCTATTGACTTTTCCAATCTGTCCAGTTGACACTGATGTTTCATCATCAATACAACTCATGTCTCCAATAACATCAACATTTTTGTAGAAAGCATTATTTTCTTTCACATATAATGTAGCTTTTTAAAAAATTGTAACATCCACTAACTCTTGCCAGATTTTTTTGTTTTTGGTGGGCACACCATTTACTAGAATAATGAGTGGTCCATCAATATCTTTCTCTACACCTACAGTTTCAACATTACATTTAAAAATCTAAAGGTAAGTAGACAAGTCTTCCTTTAAGACCTATCTGTAGCTCTGTTGGTGGGAGTTTCCCAGTCTTTGGTTACGTTCAAAACATTTCTTGAAAAGGATGTATGGTTTGTGTGAGAATTGATTCATAAACATTTAAATGTTGTAGTTCTTTTGGGATAGATACCAATTCTAGGCTCTCATTATGAACATGGCGAGATGCACCACCGCCAACCATGCTGAAGAAGACCACCAGTGGCGGCGGCAGGCATCCCGCCATATTCCAACGCATGGAGCCTCACTGCGATTGACGGCAGTGAGGCCTGCTGTGCGCCATGCTGGTGGTCGGTGGTCGGTGGTAGGGGTGGCATGGCGCCTCCAGACGAGGCGATGCCGGTGGAGCAGCATCCATGGATCCCGTTCCCTCCCAGAGCAGCCAACTGAACAGGTAAATGCTGCCTGATAGGGAAGGGGGAGGGAGGGTGTGTTTGAGTGTGTGAGTGCATGGGGGTGTGCATGAGTGTGAAGGGGGATATGTGTCTGCGTGTATGAATACGTGTGCATGTAGGTGTATAGGTGCATGAGGATGTGGGTGGTTCGGATTTGGTGGGACCTGTATGTACTGGGGTGAGTGGGGGTTGGTGAGAGGGGACCTGGGAGGTGTACATGGAGATTTGGGGGGGAGGGTTGGAGGTCCTTTTTCGGGGTTCGGGTGTGGGGCGTTTCTAAGGGTTTGGGGGGTTGGTTGGGGGTAGTGGCAAGAGGAAGGGCCTGGTGTGTCATGTACAGGTGACAGGAATGTGAATTCCTGTCACCCGTATGCTTTCTGCCAAGGATTACCAGGCGGGGTATCACGCCATGAAATCCCTGGTGGAAATGGGATCATAATCCCCCAGCCGGTGCGTCCTTCACCTCTGGGTCGCATGTGCCTACCATCGACCCGGCGGTCGATTCTGGCCTGGCGGTGGGTGGTAGTGAACTGGCTGCTTTGCAGCCAGTTTACTACTATATTCAGAATACAGTATGGCAGTCTGGACTGCCATGCCGTTGGCGGTAATGACCGCCACCCCCAGTGTGGCGGTCATTACCGCCATGTTCATAATGACCACCCTATCTGTTAGGTATTGCTCTATTTGGGATATTATTATCCTCTAACTTACAATAACAATAGCTATATATGGTTTCCTTTGTTGCTAAATCAAGACATTCTTCAAAAAATAAATATGCACCAAATTCCTGCCACTTATATCTACTTTCTTGTTCACTTTTAGAAAACACAACTACTTTGTAAGTTTGGCTTTTGTAGTGAGTGTGACAACAACAAATACAAACACAGTTTGGTTTCACCGAAGAAACTGTGTTAAACGTTGCTATCCCTTGTGCTCATTTTTCATTTGTAATATATGTGTCCTACTGCTATACATCTCTAGTCAATAACTCTTTATTTTTCCTGATGTCCTCTCCAGGAACAAAAAACAAAAAACAACACTGCACATCTTTACCAAGTTTTTCTATCTCTGCAAGAGTACTATGCAATAGAGCTCTATTCATCTCTCCTAAACATAAAGCTGGTATTTTCACATAGTAATCTCCTTATTAAATTTTGCATTTTTGAGTGATGCACAGCTAACATTCTAAAGTGATGAAAAGTGCTTCTGCCCTCTTTCTTCGATAGACATGCCAGCAAATGCCCTTATATATTAGAGTATTTCCTAACTTTACATGAAACTAATCCTTGCAACATTGCAATTTTCTGTTTTGCACTTCTGCATCAAAATACTCTTAGGAACTGTTTCAATCTATCTATTGGTTCCTGACGAACACTGCAAATGGTGCTACAGTTCTACTTGTATACAAGGGAGTGTCTACATCTTATTTGTATCTCTTCAGCTATGACACTCTGTATATTCCTAGGCACTATCTCTTCTTTTTTTATGGGACTACTTGGTTGAAAGCATTGCAGATTGCCAACATCTAGACCTCATGTTTGTGCACTATGGTGGCATTGACAAGGGCACCCTTACTGGGATAGGACTGGATATCCTGGCAAAGGATACCCTTGCTCTATTTATGGTACATTTCCCTCACTCTGCCTTAATGTTCTCCAACATATGTCAAAGCAGACATGGAAATGGTCAAATGAATTCTGTCCACATACAGATAAAGCCAGGGAACATGTAAATAAAATTGTTTCTGCATTCCTCAGAGATCATAACATGGGCTCCATCTTCAACAAAAAGTTACACTTTGTAATGGAGGGCCTATATAGAAGTGATGGAGTACACTTTACAGACAAAGGCAATAGGGTCTTCCTTGGCAACTTGAAAAA